>NC_136008.1:9780571-9908071 GCF_048128805.1 Centroberyx gerrardi | reverse complement strand
TAGAGGTTTTCTATAGAGTGATGTGTGTTCTGACCAGAGGAAAGTTGTAACTCAGGTTACTCAGGCCATAGCTTTCTCACCTTGTGCATGGCTATATATTCAGCCCTTTGCTCTTTGTTTTTGGGCTTTGTACTACAAGGTAGTGTAGTGGCTGCAAGTAGAATGTCTAGTTTGGAAGCCCTGATCACCACACAGAAGTTTTCAAACGGACCTAATGGGAATACATATTAAAATGGGTGTGTGAATCATTATATGATACACAAACCAAAAGCCAAGTTTCCTTCAACAGTCCCATCCGATGATACACGATGAAAGCGCTTTCTCGCTCCCTTTCCCTTGAAGACTTGGCTCTTTGACCAAGTCTTTCCTCCCCTCTGCCTAACATCGATGCTGTACCCAAAAGGAGCTGGAGGGGGATGAGGATGAAATATTGATGGCTCGGTGGTAATGAAGCCTTAATAAGAGGGATCCAGTCCAAACAATGAAAGATAGGGTCACGCGGGGCAGAGGAAGGTGTGCCGCCCAACGTGCCGCATCAGAGCCGTCCCTCTTGTTATTTTATAAGGTCAGCTCAATTATATGGACACCACAGGTAATTATTCAACTGGCAAACTTAATAAACACTGGAGGGGATGCTCCTGTCAGCTCCAAGTGGGGACTTTGTCACTTGCAATTCAAATTATGGACCTGACTCAGAGGTACAAGTCACTGAAAATAGACGACAGGTAATGATCTATTGCTTAAGAGAGGCCACCGGAGTGAAATAGAAAGATAGAAGCAGCTCGTAGGGGAGTTGAGAAAGGGAGGGGCCTTATTTAGCAACTTCTATTTCCACATTCGCATTGAAAACAAAGGGAAGAACAAAAGAAAAGTACCTCTTGAATTACTGAGGGAGCTGGCACACTTGTTTTCTGTGCTCTGTGTTGGAATAAAAGATTTGTCTGCGAATAATTTATTCCAGTACTCCCTTTGCCATTTCCCTCTCCTTCCCCTAGTGATATACAGAGGCTTTTTGTGGTGGAATTCCAAATGATAAATACTGCACATTTATAAAAAGTTGAGAGGGATATTTAGAACACAGGAAGATACTGCATAAGGCCTGATGCTTTATTCACATCCCTGTGGGAGCCAGGGGTATCCAGGGATACGTTATGTAAAACTGGTCAAAGCCATGCTAATGTGATTTTGAATGCATGACTTCATCATCTGTGTGTACCACAGGTATTGCAGCACGGGTCGCACAGAATCATGTGGCACCAGGAGCCACAGGCCCATGACTGTATCCAATAAATAATTCTAAAATGATAGCCTGTAATGCTATGCAATGCTATTCATTACATCTATGACAGAAGCCAGTTTCACATTTGCGCAGCTGCATGGGAAAAAGGGACAAAAAAAGGAGAAAAGGTGTTTTTTTTTGTGAACATGAACAATCTGTGATCAACCAGAATCTGGTGACAAGCAATTAAAATTTGTCTACTTACTCACACATTTTTCTACTACTCTATCCTTTAATAGTCTTGCTATTTGAGAGCTTACTGTTGGGTTGGATAATGCTTGTGGGAATGGACTTGTCACCAAAGGGGATACTGTTGAAATGATGCATGTGGGTGTACATTTTGGTGTATTGCTGTCATCGCCTAGAGCAAGAGACAAGAATATCGGAATAAAGAAAAGACCCAGAACATTTTATTTTTCTCGTTTCAAGATGCATACCCCTCCAGAAAAGGAGTAATGACGCATCCACAAACAGAGGAACTCACCTCACACAATCTATATGATGTTACTCATGACATTTCTGAGATAGAGTAACCACTAAGCCATAGTGAATTGACTGAGCTATAGACAGTATTATGTTGTCCTCTGTTATAACTCCTTAAAAGATTCAAATGATTATTGTTGTTGTGCTGTTTCTCTCTCATCTCTCTCTTTTCACGTCATTTGAGAAACAAACTGTTGCACCTGGTATTTCAGTGCGAGGCTGCGGAGCCCTTGAAAAAGATCCGATCTGATAGGGGAGCTAAACTGGAGAGAGAAAGTAAATGACCCGGTGAAAGTTTATGAGGCGTCCCTACATCCATAGCCACGGCGAACCAGGAATCCCGCCCAGATGAGGAATCACTCAATAAGATACAGGAAGCTCCGTGGACCGGAAGCTGCGACGGGCTGCTTTGAAGCATGCTAAAACGATAATAGTCTGTTAAAGCAGCAGGGTAGAGAAATGGAGGGAGGATGAGATGAGATGTCAGACATTACCAATAGAGATTTGTGTGACACGCTGCAATATGACTCCATTGTCCTCTGGTGAAATCCACAATGAAGACACGAAGATCTACTTATGAATGGAGGGTGAAAAAGGGAAATGGTAGATAATAAATGTAGACAGTGCTGTAGTTTCATATCACAGCACGTTATGTTACAACACTAGGTGGAGTGGTTGTAGTGGTCATCAGTTTGTTGGGGCAGCAGCGGCAGCAGCCTACTGGATAGAGAAGTGAGCTTGCGACAAGGTCACTGGTTTGAATCCTGGCTGGGAAAAAAAAAATCTGGGTAGGGGAGGAGAGTAAGAAGCGCTCTCAGCTCCCTCAACAACCGCCACTTAAGTGCCCTTGATAAAGAAGTGCCCTTGATCAAGGTACCTAAAGCCCCAACTGTCTCACTGAAGCTGTATAAGACTGTAGTTTTACTGCGATCTCACATGTGACTGTAACTCTCCCTACCTGAAATCACTCCCACTAGGCCATTGCTGTAAATAATTGTTATTTTGGCAACTTGTCTGGTTAAATCACAGTTAAAAAATACATAATACAATGATCTGATTGTTGTAGATGTATATAGATATACAGTATGTGTACAATCCAGCAAAAACACAGCTTGTTGTAGTACTGTCCATGGTGCTGAAGTGGAAGAATACTAACCTGCTGTATTATTCTAGCTCTTCTCATTGGACCACATAATATGATTGAAAGTTTGTTGGTATTTTTCTCCCCAAGGAATAGGTCAGGCAAGCTCTCATCATCTTACTGAATCAAGCAACAATGTTTTTTTCATTTACTATTCATCTGAGCTGTGTGCATCCTTGTGCATGAGCATCATTGTGTCCTAGGGGACTCAGGACACAATGATGCTTGGACTTGGATGTCCAAGTTATATCTTGATATTTAAGCATATATTCTGTATAGTCTATTAAATCTAGATGTCCACACAGCTAACATAAAACTCACATGCACAACTTTGCAATATCTTAGACAGCCATGATAATGATCGGCCTTTTAAATAAAAAAAGACTCAAGGCAATCATATGAGATATACAGAGCAATGTCCTGGGATTAATAGAAACTTTGCTCATCTAACTTTCATGATGCCTGCCACACCTTTAGACTTTTCATCTGGTGGCACCTCTTTAAATATTCATGACTCTGGCCCTTTGTCACAAGCATCAGGAAACCCCTTGTGATTCCTCTCTCTTTTTGTTCTGTGTGCAGAGACTATTCATTTTCCCTTGATAATAATAAATGACTGCATGGTTTTCGTGTCTGAACTCCCTCTTGCTAGCATCATAGTTTTCCTGTGTTTTTTATACTGAGACCAGAAACCACAGTATAATGAAGATTTAGGCATTCATGATAATGATCACAAATTCATGGTGAATTATTTCATATTCGTGAAGTATTATTGAATGGTTACGTAACAATTGATTGATGATTAGTTAGGTGAATTCTAAGTGAAATGGCAATAAAATGCAGACAAAATAAAGCCTACATGGACACACAACTGAAAAAAAAACATCAAGTCTGTCATTATTTGAATAGATTGAACAAACTAATAAAGAACATTATAATACGGACCCAGATAATCTTCATTTATGTTTAGAAACCACTGGTTAACCCTTTACTAAGCATTGTAAATATCAGTTGCAAGTTTATAATAGGGGCCCACACAATGCTTTTGCGTTTTACAAATCATTTGTTAATCATTTATCTAGTAGTAACACATTACTAATAAACTGTTAACTAAGGCAATCACAAATTATTAAGTTCTTAACAGTTATGATATGTAACACAATGACTAATTGATTTTTTTGACTTGTCATTAATGATTAAATAACCTTACTATATAATTTACTACTAATTAGTAAATTATGTAGGACATTAAGTAATCATAAATAAGTTGTTAGTTCACAATTAAATGATCATTAATAAATGTTACATAATGATTAATTCACCTATTAGAAGTGATAGTGAAGTGTTATGATAAACTGTGACCAGATAAAGTGTGACCAGATAGAAATAAAGAGATCATACATCTTTCCTCACTTAAGCAAGGAAGTACAGTGCCTCAAGGTGAATGGAGGAGGACTTTGCATGTACCAAAGTGTCAGTGTGTGTGTTTCTTTTTTTACACAGAGAAATTGCAATCATTTGGAGGAAATTGCAGCAGTAATTGCAGGTAACATCAGTGATTTCACATCTCACCCCTAATTGAGGGCTGGTGCATGTCAGAATTCAATCAACATCCCTATTCTTCCCTCAATCCTTCTGCTCGAGGACTTTTAACCAGATAATTGCAGCCTCATCTACAATGATGTGGTTTTTTTTTCTTTTTTTTGCTATTGTCATCTCATCAGTTAAGTGCTGCATCGTTTGTACAGAGGTTAGCGTGTCACTCTGATGCTGTGCAAACAATATTCACCCTTTAATGGAGAGTGAATTTGACATTTTGTTCTCATTGTGACGTGATGTTCATGTCGTGATAATTGGGCAGAGAGTAATTATGCTTCGACCCCTGTTGTGGGAATGCCCTTCTGTCGATGCTGCCGGTTCTGGACAGCAAAGCTATAACTGTACCATTAGCTTTATCTCCATGAATCACTGCTGTGTAACAACAACAGAGTGATAAGAAGGCAGAACAGTCTCGGTTTCAGTAAGCCCCGGTTTCCTCGCCACATTGGTTCAGTCTGAGGCTGCACGGAATCAGTTATGTGCTCCTATTCCTGATTCCTGACAGCTTCTTTGCTCTGTGCTCCCATTTCACAGGTGGTCTCCGCTACAGCAGGGGCTGTGTTTGTTTTATATGAACTCACTGTTAACCCTGCTCACCACAAATCATGTTGAAAGAGGAGCAAGAGAGTAGAATAAACCTCCATCATGGTGGGGGAAAGTACCTTTTAAGATCCGTCAAAGCCTTTGCTAATAGGGGTGATCCATCCTGGGCTTTCAAAATGTCACATCCCAGCCTCATTCATTTGCATAACCTCTAAAGCGTCCCAGAGAGCGTGGGGTGCATTGATTTAGCCAGTGTCTCGGGAGATGCTCCTGGTGTTGACACAGTCGTCTAAGTGAGTGCTACTATGGCACTCCTTAATCCACTAAACTGAGTAGCGCAGATGTACTCTGCTGCAGTTTTACAGCCCCATCATTCCCACACACACACCGCTCCTTAATCTGCTGACTCCTCCTGGGTAAATATCATTATTTGATCTCTGATAAATCATGAAATGTCTAGTATGAGGCCGCTGAAATGTCCAGTGGGCCTATACTCTGGACAGGGTTCAAGGCCAAGGATCTATGTTTTCCAAATTGAAGAGGAGAGCTATAAGAGAGTGGCATGAAACACCATGATTGACTTTTGAAACCTACAGAAAAGCAATAAAACCAAAGGGGGACTGAAGATATACAGTTACAAGTGCTGAACAGTGCTAAACACATCCTCCTCTCCACTCTTTTCCCTATCTTTATTGGTGTGGTGAATGAGCCAGGGGCGGTCCAGATGGTCAACAAGGCACACCTGCATCTAATTAACCTCTCTCTCTCTCTCTCCCTGGCAGAGTCACCTATGGACTGATCCAGGGATGCATGTTCATATGCCCGGCCTGAAAATGCTATTGCTTCACACCCGATACAAGTCGGATATTTTCTCTTAAGTTGGAATGGCAAAAAAAAACACATGGAATCTGATCTTTCAAGAGAAGATTTCAATCTTTGCAGGTGGTTTGAAATTTGATTCAAATCACATCTCTGAAAATGCCACTCAGCCTGACCACTCGGATCGTATTTTAAGTGTTTCATTTCCATAACTACCCACACAAAACATATTTGACGTCACACACGGAGCAACAAGAAGAACAGAGAGCAAGAAACATGGAGGAGAGGGAGCAAGAGAATACCGGTGCCTGGATATATGAAGAGGTTTCATTCCTCCTCTCACGATTGCGTTCTGCTCCACAACTAGAAAATGCATCATAAAAACAGTCAGAATATGCAATGACCAAACTTCCAGGTTACTCGCTTGTTGCAGCACCCAGAGTTGTTGAACACAAAACATGGCTTTAGTCAGCTGCCTGGTTCGTTTCTATGACAACCAATGTTGTAATGACAGAAAATGATTATACAGTCTGAACACACAAATCCGGCCTGGTCACTTGTAAATTACAAAGTGGACAGCCAGCCTTTAAGATCAGATTTGAAGAACAAATCAGATTTGCCTGCTGTCTGGATGTGGCATTAGACTTAACTGCACAAAGGGAGCAATTGAGTTATCTGAAAAATATAATACATACATAAGAATTAAAGCTCCTAAGGAATTGGAAAATGTATGATATAAAATTTAAATATAACTCTTTTCTCTTTCCACCCTGTCGGTAAACAGCAAAGAAGATTCAACTCTCTTCTGTTGTTGGAACGTCAGCTGCCACCAGGATTGTAGTTTCAGGATATGTGCTTTTAAAAATGTAGATTTTTCATAATGAACATCACACACTATGGATGGTATGGTAAGATAATGGACTGGCTAAGTGCAGTATAGAGAGGCAAGAGGAATGATGGCAAGTGAACTGGAGTTAATTTGTACAGTCTGAGACAGCGAGCCATCAAGGCATCATTTATCACCACCTCCATCTCCCAAGTTATTAATCCCTTAAGGCATTGTTTCCACAGATAGCGATCACTACGACAAGAGTCTGGCCAAAGGAAATTAGAAAGGACTTGGTGGTGGAAAGTTCAGTAAGTAGCTCTGACCCACTGGCTCCTGTTTTCACTGCTGTGTGAAAACCTCATAAATCTAGTTTGGGTGTTTTCCATATCTTTTACTTGAAAGTAAAGGTTTCCTGTATCTGCGCCGTAAGTTTCATGGCTAAAGGAACCTGTGAAACCCATTCAAAATGTGTAAATTCAAAATCTATATTCGTCAGTGTGAAATAAGGTGGTTAATTTTTTAAAGGTTGACCTTTTGGACATATTTGGTTTTCAATGTATCATCATAGTAGGTTGTCTCTCAGGCCCTGCAACACACTCTGACAAAATGTAAAATTATGACGACAAATCATAAATACAGATGCAGAGCTGCAGATTTAGTTATAAGTTGGTCCTGCAGAGGAAAGGTGACAAAAGTTTTCTTTCACATCTTTGATTTCATTTTTAGTTATTTACAGACAGTTTGCAGATGTTTTCTAGTTTCATTTTTATTTTATTTTTTTCAAATTAATAAAATATAATTACAAATTTAATCATATTTAACATTTTTAGTTTATTTTATTTAGGGATAGTTCAAGATGATGTATTTGAAGGTCTGCGAAGTAGAATGTGATGCAAGTAGCAAGTATCCTATGAAAAAAAACAACCCAAAAATGATCCATAGCATCCATGGAGATTAGATGTAGATTTAATTAAATTCTTTCACCAAAAGAGTAACATAATTATTCTTCAGGTAATTTTGAAGATTCATTTGAGATTCATATTTTTCTCCGTGTCTATTTTTGTCTAAGTTTTATTAGAATTAACTCTAACAACCTTGTTTTCAAACACTGTATGTTATCTCAGCATACCAAACAGCCATTAATACTTTTGACAATGAACCACCAAACAATGCATTCTGCATGAGCTCAGTCCACAAGACAATAAATCATTAGCATGCATGATGGCGATGTATTATATTGAAAAGTAAAAGAGCGCCGTACTTCATATGCTCGGGGCGCGGAATCGATTGGGAGCTGCAACATCAGCCGGAGTGTGAGAGAGAGAGCGGAGAGGCTGAGCATGATTCATGGGAGGGAGGTTTAGGTATGATGATGAAAATCAATAAAGATTAATAAATGAGAAACAACTGGGTAGATTATAGAGGTTATTAGGATATGAAAAAGACTGACTGGCTTTGTCCTTTCAATTGACATGGGAGTACAAGCAGGAGACGAAACCAAGAACACACCTTAATGTGGTAATGCTGGGCTGCATTTTGCTGTACTGTAGGTTGTATTCTGCCTCTGAAATACAATAGGGGGTGGACATAGCCTCAAGGTTAGCGATGCAGGATTGTGAGCGGAAGGTCACCAGATTGAACCTCTCTGGGTGCAGAAAGGGAGTGAACACCCCCCCCACACACACACACACACACACACACCAACTACTGATTAGGAGCCCTTGAGCAAGGTCTTCAACCCCCAACTGTTCTAGTATCTACTCAGCGGCCAACAGTAAAAGACTGGTCATCTCCCCAGGTGTAAATGTGTGTCTAACTGAATGTGTGAGAAGCAGTGCTGGTAAAAAAGTACCTGCACTCAGTTTTCACTGGGTAAATAAAGGTAAAAAACAAAACAAAACAAAACAAAACACAATAATATTAAACTGGCTGAAAGACTATTATATGAGTTATTTTGCAATCTTGCAGTGACCCGGCAGGTTTGAATTTGTTGAATATGCTACAGCACTGGTTAGTAGAAATACAATCATACACACAAACAATGCAAGGAAATTAAAAACCAGGAGCTGCCTTTGCCTTCTTTATCTTTAAGAAAACATACAGAAGCTGTCTGCAGATTAATTAAAACCTTATATTGATTAGAATATGCCTGTGGAGGAATACTCACAAATAAATAGACAGCTGGTGCCTTTCAAGGAGATTCTCACGCTTTGACAAAAACAAACTCTCAGTTATTTAACAGACAGGTGAAAACAGAGATAGGGGGGGGGGGGGAAAGAGAGCTAATCTTCATGCAACAGCCTTAAGAGGAGTTTTGGACGGGTTACACCAATGTTTTGCAGATGTGGCTGGAATCATAATCTTCCTGTTTACCGCAATGTGAGCTGGACAAATATGTGCTGGTGCTCATATGACTATGATTTCAAAACTCCTGTCAGTCCCATCACTCATTGTTTCACTCGCAGAATTCATATTGGTAGAGAATGCCTAGTTAAATAAGGATTAGTGTCTGCATAAGGCACCAGTAGCCAAAACTATCACTGGTTTTCCCCAATTTAGCACATGGTGATTGTAGTTGTTTGGATGTCGTAGATTTGGGGAAATAGATTGATGGTTTTATCTGGTTTGGCCTTTGCTCTGATGGTTAAGATATGGTTAAGTATTTTCCACCTTGATAAATGATAGAATCTATTTTGGGGTGTAGATAGGATATTGTAGCCTTTATATATAAAAACCTTGAGTTTGTTGAAAAGACCATGGTCCTCCATAGTGATTGTGAATCTGTAGTATGGTGGAGTAAATCACACAGCAGGAAAAAAAGAAAAAAAAGAAAAATAGGCTTGAATCAATACTGTGAGGAGTGGTCCTCAATGAAACTGGCACTAACCCATTCTGAGGCCAGGCAGAACTCATATCATTTAACAACACTCATTTAATTTAGCACAATTACAGCAGCCATATCCATAGGGACAGTATGGCTGGCCACCAACCAATACTGCCTATTACTCAGATACCTTTTTTTTTATTGTCGCCTATTGTATTACCCTGAGGTGAGGACATGTATTTCATGAAACCTGGATTGGGGGGGGGGGGTGTTACGGCTTTACCATAAAAAAGAAAGACTGCTGTTGCTTTGATGGAATTGCAGAGGCCGTGCACAGCTGGCTGTGGAGGATGGAGTGGCTGGTGGGGTGAGGAGGCCGGGCTGGAGCAGGGGAGAGAGAGCTGAGAGCAGACCTGCCTGTTCGGAGCGCTCCATCTGTTCCCTTCCTCAAGTCTGATGGGCAGGGATCCCCGTGCCAGGAGCCTGCTGGCTGCCTCTTCCACCAGCGATACACAGGCACATATGCCCGTAGACGCAGACACATACAGACACACACGCACAAACACACACACACACACACACACACACACACACACACTCAACAGCTGTAATTGAAACTCACACTCGGGGTGGAGGAGATACAGCATCTCAGAGAATATGAGAGGCTCATTTTTCTCCCGGTCCATCTTCCTCTTGTCCTTGACCTCATGAACTCAGCACCAGCGGTACCATAGTGATGCTGCACTGTAGCCTTAATCTTATTGGGCCCCGTTCACCAGACAAGGGAACAACCGCGCTCTTTTCATCCAGCTTTACCATGGCGCTCAGTGCTAATTTACCCACATGAGTAAGGTTGAGACAATTTAAAGATGACATGAGAAACTCTGTTTGTCATTCCTTGTGGAGGAAACAGCATTTCAGTCAGCGGCTAAGAGGATTTGTCCCAGCGAGGTGCCTCTGCTGCGAGTTTTAAATCACTGTTGACAACAGAGTTTCTCCCAGGATTAGCTCTCCAGTTTCATTACGTTTGCCCTGATAGCATCTCCCACAGAGTTGATAGAAGGTGCCTTATTATTTTACACTAAAAATGTTTCCCTTCTCGCCAGACTGAAATTAATTTAGAGTTGAAAGAGACTCGTATTGCGCCAACATAGGACACAGCTGCATATTCCCTTTTGAAGCTAAGTGATAAAACGTTCCTTTTTAACTTTCTTGTCAATAAGTACGGCTTCTTTGTAGATTTGATGTCTTGTATTTTAAAAGCACATGCTGTGTGGGTGGATACCTTTGTGTTTATGACTGCATGTGTGAAAGATACATCGAAAGATACATATCAACTGCTTGACAGTGTTACTTCAGCGTGGTAGAATTAATTTGAAAGCCTTTATGAGAGTGGAGCACTATTTGTCCTTCTACTTTTTGTGGGCTTGCTCTAATCAGTTGGCACGTTGTTGTTTGCATAAGTAGTCTGGATGACACGTGGAAGAAGTGTGTGAATGGACCTGTGTGTGTGTGTGTGTGTGTGCCGATATGTGCATGTGCGCAGTAAATTATGATTACAATTATAATTGTGTGAAAGAGAGAGAGAGAGAGAGAGAGAGAGAGAGAGAGAGAGAGCTCCACAGATCATCTTTGTTACCTCCCAGTATAATTGGCACATGCACTATGTAATAGGCTACAGGGCAAAAGGTCTATGGTGCAACAGTCTGAGGAAGTCAGGGATGTAAAGAATTCACTAATGCAGTGGTCCAGCCTTTTAACCATTTTGTAATTCACAGATTCAAATCTCATTTGTGGGCTGTAATAGCAGAGACGTCCTGTCATAGTGTGACGGGGAATTGCCCAGCTCACTTCGACCAACTCATGCTTGATAGTGCATTATCATTAGTGGGAAACCGCAGATTAATATTTCATTAGGACTGTGGCTTTGCTGGGGCTTCCAGGCATACCAGGTGATATGTTATTCTCTGCTTCACACCGATTACTCTCTCCCAGGCAGAGCCAGGATACAAGAGCTCTTATTATGATGGACAGACCAGTGGTGCAAGGTGTTCAGGAAAAAAGAGATATCCCTATTTAACGGTGAGTAAGCATGGCCAGCTAAAGTGGTGTATCATCACTTTTCAGGGTATGGCCATAACAAACCATTATGGGGAGGCTGGAGAACCAATCTTATTGGGCCCCTTTTCATGGAGAGTGGGAGTGGTTAACTCCCTTGGGATTAAAATTTGTAGAAAAACAACTGTACAAAGTATTAGAGGATATTAACTTAGTGACTTGGCATATAAAGTATGATAAAATATTGACTAAAGAATAATCCAAGAAAACTGGAGACTCCTGTGTTTCAAGGAAATAGAAAATCCTGCCAATCCTTCCGACATGGTTAAAGGCATACTGAGTAGGATTTTGCTGGTTGTGGCTTGTAAACACAACTTTCAAATTTGGCCCCTCGTCACTGCGGTTGTTTTACCCGTTGGAGAGTATTGAAGGTGAGGATGGGGATGAAGAGCAGCGTGGAGTTAGCCTGTTTTCTGTCAGACAGGTAGATTTTCTACTACAAAGAAGCTACGCTAACAACGGTACCTCTGCACACGACACACACTAGCCCTGACCAGAACCAGTTGCTTTGTATTAGAGTTCAGGATTGCTACCGTAGCCAGCGTGGCTTTTAGATATAAAATGATTTAGAAGTGGTTTTGGTTGCAGGTTGCACCCACTGCCAAAAGGCTGATGCCCAGAAACGTCCCGAACATTCAGAAATAAGAAAATCCAGGCACAAAGCAGACTCTCTGCAGACACAGACGCTGTCACAGACTACCAATAATAATGATTGAGTAGGATCATTTTTGGATGAGTTTATGCTATTTCAAGGGGGGAAATCCTGCTCAGTATGCCTTTAACATCATGACAGGCAAACAAAAACACAATATACATGTTTAGATTTGGTTTACTAAAATACATTTGGATTGGAATCTACTGGAATCTACTATCATGTTATTTTCCTGTTTTTTTTCTGCTTCTCTTTGTTGTTCTCTAGCGATCATTTGAGCTATTACATATTCTAGCATTAGACACTACAACACTGGAAGTTTCAATGCCATGAGTGGGATTTTAGAGTTCAAGGAACTACAGCAAACTCCATCAAACCTCGTCCACAGAGTTAAAAAAAAACACTAATGGGCCAATGTGATTTTTTTGCTAATTTGAGTTTTACAAGCCACCGGTTACTTCACAATGGAAGAAACTGAAGTAGGCAAAGTTAACTTTCTTTTGTACACAATGTCCATCACTACATTTTCACTCCAGAGACTACAGTCTGGACCTAAGTCCAAACCGAACAAGCCGTACCTCACAGAAAAAAGCATCAGCAATGTTAACTTTCTGTTGTATATCTCACACAAATATACAGATGGGGCTTTGTAACATCTGACTTGTACAAACCTTGACTGATAAAAAATCTTCCTGATGAAATAACAAGCACAGGTCCTGTACAGATCCACGGCGCGTGTTCAATTCTATGCACTGAAGCACTGCGACACGGTTAAATTACCTAATTCCACTAACGTTACTTAAATACCACAAGGTAACGTTAAAGGCACCTACCGTTTACTGTAAGTCTGTATGGGAAACACTGCATCGCACAGTCAAAAACGCCCTCTAGAGGCCATCTGACGAAGCGCATCATCTCACTAAGCGTTACCTGACTGACTGACTGTCTGACCTGAATTTGCACTGTGAGAAAAGCGCTGTGTGTAAACGCAGCCTAACCTTTTTTTTTGTCTTTTTTTTTTTTTTTTTAGGGGGGGGGGGGTGGCGCCGCTCAACCACTTCAATATATAGGCTACCACTACACTGATTATGACGATGAAATTCTAAATTCCGTGACCACTGAATTAATGCTGTCATAATCAGCAGGACATTTGAGTTGCTGTTGATTGTCTGCAGAAATGCTTCTGATAACCAATACTCTATAGATTAGGCTTATTTTGTTTATTTAGGAAATAAATGATTTTAAAAAGAAGACTGTGGATTTTTCAATTGAGGCACGTAATGCTGATTTTTGTTGAAAAAGAGTAGGCTAAAGACTGTCACTACCTACAGAGAAGAACTTTAATCACACAAGATAAGGTGATTTCTTTCAATTTAGATTGGATTAGATCGGATTGAATTAGACTATTGTTTGTTTGTTAAATAAAGCTTTCATTGCAACAGTTTTTTTTCTGATGTCGCTACTCAGATGTCACTTTGCACTTGTTTACAGAAAAGCAATCGTGTACTTACTTTACTGGCGAAAACTTGCATCTACACACGATGCAGACAATAAATGTAGTTTTACATTGATGCCACTAGAGGGAGCCCTCTACCCAAATCTGCACCATTAATCTGTTCAGCGTCAAATAGATTTGAAACTCACTTGTGGTTGTGACATTAGGGCAAGAAGTGGCACAGGCATTCAAGTAATAACGTTAGTGATGATGGCAAGAAAAAATAACGCATTAAATAGACATGAAAAGGTCGCAAGGCAAGGAAATAGTTTCTCAGAAAAAACAAGCACAGATCCTGTACAGACCCACTGCGCATGTTCAATTCAATTCAATGCACTGAAGCATCACGACACGGTTATCGGTTAAATAATCCTGCTAATGTCACTTAGATACCACAGGTAACAACGTTACCTAACGTCAAAGTTTATAGGGCAACGGAAGATGTGGATGTATGTAAATTAACAGCAGAGAGTGGGGCTCGGTTAGCCCCAAAGGGACGCTAGATGGCTCTGTCATTACTAGCATCCCAAAGATCTTTATCCAACTCACCGCTAACGAGAACTTAATTTAGCAACGTCTTCCAAATGCCGGTTCCTTACTGAAGCAGACTGATCTCACAGAAAAACGTGAAATGAACACGACATGTTAACAGCAAATTATGTGTTGGTGGAACGTAAAGTGTTAAATTTACGTTTTCCCAGCACGAAACGGTTACGTGAAGGAGACACGACTATAAACAGGAACTATTGTGACATTGAAGTAGCATGGTGGCCAGTTAGGGCGTTTTGGTCGGGGTGGTGGATGGGCGTTCGATTCCCAGCGTTTTCAAAGTACTTTTCAACCGTAAGTCACATTTCATTTTTATTTTTTACGTTTTTCTTATTTAACCATGACCAAACTATTTCTCTAACCTTAACCAAGTTGTTTTAGTTGCCTAAACTTTACCATAACCTTAACCCTTACCTTAACCAAACTTGTTTTACTTGCCTACATGTACCCAAACATGTACCTTGTCGTTTTACCTCCCTAAATTTAACCGTTAACCAACCTTTGGGACGTAATTCAATTCGTGGCGGAGAAACATTTTTAAATTCGTGGCAGAGGAATGTATTTCAATTCATGGTGGAGGAACGTTATTTATTCATAATACGTACGTCCACAGCATGTAAATTGCCGTTTTAGAGATCGTGTTCATTTCATGTATTTGTGTGAGATCATGTTGCGGTGAAGTTAGTTAGAAGCTTGTGCTTCTTGTTGCACAAAAACTCTTAGTTAAGTTCTCTTTAAGGTTCACCAAACTCAAGTGAGTTGCGCAAAACCCACTTATCTCCCCCCTCTGGGAATATCCTTAGATAAATCTGCAGATATGGAAAGATCCTTAAGTCATCCATTATTGCTGATGGGTTGCACTTAAGGGAATTTCCTTTCCTTAAATGTTAAGGGGCCTCCGATGGTCTCTTAAGCATTTGTGCCATTTTTATATTGCTATTATTTTGAAATGAATTAATATTACAGTCAAAGGATAAAATGATGTTTTATGTGTAGGAGGCTTCAGGCTGGCTAGCCAGATAGACAAATATGCTTCCAACGTTCTTGTTGGCAAGATTGAAATTCACCAAGCTAGCAGCTTGTTCAATGCATTTTCCAGGGTATCTGCAGGTATCAGCAAATTGAATTTAATGCTTTTTAATACCTTTTTAATACCACTTTTAAGAGATTTTAATGCCACTCCGAGCCGTAACTGGTCACACATCACCTGTGCGTCCGTATGTCTCCACTAACTGTCCCACTCAATTATCACACTCATTTCACTCTAAGGTTCCCAAGCATCCAGTAACGATTCATCAATTTTGTTCGGGCCTGAATCAGCCTGTCAGAATTATAATGTTCCACGGTTCATACACTATGCCAACCCAGACATACGCAAATTACTGGCTATAATAAATCACAATTAATATACAGATGTTTTTTTAGAAATTCAAACAAGTAATTAGGTTAAGGGATCAGTAACATGGGCCCTTTAGTAATATCTAACGGCAGCCACAGGAACTACAACAACATCGGCAGACGTGTGTCCCAAGGAGGTTCTCCTCCACAAGTCACACAGCCCCAGCTCCACCCAACCTCTCACCCCTCCCTCCCCCTGAGCTACGGTGGTATGAAACTGAGAAAGTATGAACTGGTGTTTTCACAAGACACCATCTAGGCAAGTAGTGTTACAGTTCAGCATGTGAAGTGAAGAGGAAACATATCCCATTGCAAACTGTTATAAATGTTTAAAAACATCCCATAGTTACAGAACTATCATGAAGTCAAGTAACAGGTGGAATCAATAGCTAGTCATGCTCTGTTATCAGCTAACCCAAAGGTCTAGCAGCTCAAGCTATAGCTAACGCTAACCAACGATATCCTTTAGCCGCTTACTAGCAACAGGTTGTTTGTTATCATATTGCTTGACAGATATTTATGTGCAGCTAGGTACGCTTGAGTCATTGAGTAGCGCCACCACTGCAAAATTGATTTAATGCTTTTTCAGACTTTAATGATCCGCGGATACCATGATTTTCCCATTAGCTAGCTTGCAGCCAGTCCGTTTCTAGTTCACAAAAATTCTACATAGTCTGCATGAAATAAGTATCTATGACATGGTTTGGTGTCACAAAAATGTAAACTTTAATGAAATTGCAAGGGGAGTTGTGAGTTCTGTAGATGTTTCAAAATAATAGCGATCTCTGCCAAGCCTCTGCAGATCGCGCAGAGTGGTTGCCACGGTAACGAGGGACTCAACTGCGTTGTTACAGCTGAAACTACTGTAAAACAAATACAAACCCTTAGCTGAGGAGATCATTTAGGGGCTTCATGCAACGCTCCTAAAGAAACCCCATGGCCTCAGGGAATTATTCGCCTAAAGGGACAAACTTAAGTTTGACACCACCTTACAGCCTCCAACACTGAGGCACTAACCCAGTGTGCTGGATGGGTGACAGAGATTTACATATATACTGTAGGATATATCTTGGACTGTGCTATACCAATAATCACCTTTGCAATTTCCTAATATACTTGGCATTTTGCATACGTGAGATAAACTGCTCGCAATGTATATTCCCTCTCTGTATGGCATTTCAGTGATGGTTTCACAGATGTCTGCACAGGCTGCATGCAGAAAACATTGCAGTAATTTTCCCTGAGTTTGTGGCATCTTGTATGTCTGGGCGGCATCAGATTTCAGCTTGAAAACTATTTGATAAAACTTAAGCAAATTCTCCCCTCTGCAAAGTGTCTGTCTGATTTTTGACGCCCTACATAAACTGTGAATGTTCAAAGACGACATGTTTAAACCTAGAACTGTTTGAAATATCAAAGGGGTGGTATAGCAACATTCTAAATGTCACGGCGGGGGATCTTCCACTCTTTTGATGCCCATTTTATGAGCAGCAGTAATGACAGGTCTGAAGGTATTTCAACACCCCTATCAATGCACTGCTCTTGTGTCATTTTTTTCTCTTCTGTTTGAATACTCACTGTGATGATACGAATATGAATCGCATATTTCATTCCCTAACCCTGGCAGATTTTTCATCTTTTGAACGGCATAAAGTCTTTGGCTTACTGAGTAATTACAGTTGTCATTTTCCTGGATTTCTTTTCTCCAAGGCCCCTGCCAGAGGTGTCTATTGCAGTCTGAAGCATTATGCCTATGAACTTGGAGGATTTCATTTGTACTTAAAGCAAAACTGGTTTATAACTTCATTTATTAGGCAGATATTAGTGTAAAGAAAGAAAGTCAATGAGGAATCGAGTCCTCGCAGCCTCTCTATAGCTACAAGTATTGCCGCATGCTCCAGTGCTGCCGCTGACAGAGTAATGAAAGTTATACAAGCCAATGGGCTGAACAGCACAGTGATTTTTATGTGTCTGTAGAGATGTGAGCTACACTAATGGTTATGTTGACCCAAAAGGAGCTAAGCAGATACAGAGCAACACATCCTTGAGTAATGCTTTGATTTTATCATTTGGAACTCAGACAACATGATTGTTTCTCTGTTTGATACCTATCCTCCTATCCTGCTCACAACTCTTGCAGCCTGTCCGTATACATATCTCGCTTTTTCTTGCTCATTTATCAGTGTCTCTCCCATTCATTTCTATTCTGTACAGTGCTGATTCCCTACACCCCACAGAATGTTTAATAGGCTTTAATTAAGTTGATCAAACCTCCCTCCTCTCCTCTTTCCCCTATTTGGCATCTGATTGGGATGAGGAGGGCTGCAGATAAAAATATGGGGCTGATTGTTATGCACACAATGCACACAATGGCTTCATGACCAGCTAATCAGCCCATCAATGGTGCTAATGAGCAGTTGCTGTGGTAATTTCTATCAACCCCCATTTCCCGCTTCAAAAAGGGAGGAAAATTTCACCTTCAGGGCTCTCTGAGCTTAGCTTTTCACCGAGGAGCACATGTGGTCATGAATTAAAAAACTAGGAGCACAAATTGTTTTAAAATGTTCTTCATATTCACCAAGGAACACAGCATTTGGAAGCCCAGTCATACAGTAGATCTGAGTTGGAGGTTTTACAATTAACAACTGTTGTGTTCTTTGGTCTGTTGTCACACACCCCATCCTGCAGCTGTTTCATTTAGGCTCTAAATGATATCAGATAGATTGTTAGTATTTTTTTTCTGGTATACTGGTACAGTCCTAAAATGTGAAGGTAAAAACTAAAATTTGATATGGAGAGAGGTCTGGCCATGCAACATCTGACCCATGGATGACATTTCCCCAGCTCAGACTGATCTCACAGAAAAACGTGAAATGAACACGACATGTTAACAGCAAATTACGTGTTGGTGGAACGTAAAGTGTTAAAGCACGATACGTTTACGTGAAGAAGACACGACTATAAAGAGGAAGTAGTGTGACATTGAAATCGCACAGTGGTGGGCGGGTGTATATGTTTGCCTTCGACGCCCTATACTATGTTCCTGCAACACCGGAGGCTGCAGTTTCAGGACCGCACAAGGACGACTCTGGGGGCAGATTCAAGATTATATATATATATATATATATATATATATATATATATATATATATATATATATATATATATATATATATATATATATATATATATATATATATATATATATGATACAATAATAAACATTAACAAGCAACAATACATTAAACAGATTCAACAAGGGCAATACAACACCCCGCCCACCCACAAAGAAAAAAATTGTTTTGTGATTCTGTTTTTGCTGAAGAATTGGAGCGAATGCGTGCCACACAGACAAACTGCCTCCCTGTATTGTACAGTGGAGGACGACAGAACTGCTAAAGGCCTCAACAACAGAGACAGAGAGATGCAAGAAAACCTAATAGAAATAACATGTTATTGACATTTGACTTTTCCTGACCCTTCAATATTCAAACCCCAGATTGTGAAGTAGGTAACAACACTACCTACCAATTGAATGGTCTCCCTTCTTTCCTCAATTGCTTGTCTATCCCTCTATTAAATTCCTCCACTTCACTGACATAGTAAACGGACAACATAATCACTAAAACATGCATTTACACTGAAGACAGTAGGCTACTGCTGATTTAATGTAGCTGACAGACACAGATCACGACATGCTTTTATCGTCTTTTGAAGTTTAATTAATGTGCTGGCTAGAATTAAATATCATAGTCATTAAGTCAACAATTAATATAAGACACCTAGTTGGGCTTGCCAAAATCGCACTACGGTTTCATTAAACATAAACAAATAGGCTAACAGTTAGTTTTGCAGCAAACTATCATAAGCTAACAGATGATTGTTTGTAGTGCCTTTAAGACTATCATAGTTAGCTACTCACACTTCGGCTAGCTAACGTTAACTTTGCTGTCCAATTCAATACACCAGAATTGTTTTTAACGTTAAACAAATAAAACTTGATTCACATTCAGTACTCGCACTCTGATTGTCGTCCATCTTGTCCATGTGTCCTAGAAATGCGGTCCTTGGTTATCCAATTCGCTAGGTGGCGCTGTCGCGAAAAACTAGGGTCCTAGAAATGCAGTCCTAGGACTGCGGTCCTGAAACTGCAGCCTCCGGTATTGCAGGAACATGCTACTCTCAACGCCGGCGACTGGCGTTTGATTCCCAGCGTTTTCAAAGTACATTTCAACCGTAAGTCACATTTTAATGTTTAAAGAACGTTTTTCTTATTTAACCATGACCAAACCATTTCTCTAACCTTAACCAAGTTGTTTTAGTTGCTTAACCATAACCTTAATCCAAACCTTAAAATAGTGATCCTATCAGTGGGATACCCGAAATCTTCGTTTAATGCATATATGATGGACCTGGTGGTGTGAGATGACACAAGTTCTGGTTATTTGCATCTTTATAGTCAAAGAAAAGCACAGAGAGATCTTTATATGAAGAGTTTCATTGAGAATGGTGACACCATCTCTTACAAAATGATATATTGCACAAAATTAAATCAAATGGTAAAGGCACTTTCTAAAGGATGAGAGGTAACTTAAGAACTTGGTTGACAAAATCAAATTACTTTTACAGACTGGATTTTCTAGCCTATTTGTTTGGGACGTCACTTGATGAAGCTAATGGCAGCATAATCTTATCAGTCAATTTCATTGCATCTATTGGTGCGCGCATATGCTTGTGTTCTAATTAATGTGACTGATAGACCACCATGCGTCAGACTGTAATAACCGTCAACAGAATAATGAGGGCATAGCACACCAAGCTTTCTCTTTTAACTTCAGGATTCAATGACATCTGTTTGGTTTAGCTTGTTTTGACTGCAGAAAATGTTTTTTTCTACTCAGTGAAGTAAGACATAATGAACCATCCTATTTGGATGAAATCACACACACTGCCACTGACAAAAAGTTGACAGAAGTGATTTTCCACTGATTTAATTTCTTATATTTGAAACATAATTATGTGAGCCAAAGTAAAGTACAATAGACTTCAGCTGCCTCTTCAAATGAGCTTTTAAAAAAATGAATGTGGAACTTGTCTGTTCCAAACTCAAAATTTTAAGGACAAATATGGGGTAAATTGCACCTTAAAACCTTGACACTTTGCTGGTGCAAGAACCTCAGAAGTCATATTTAGTAAATGCTTAAATCACATTTCTATTCCTGAAAATCATTGTATTTGGCCGTGCCGTGATTTGTCTGTAGAAAACCAAGGGCCATGTCTTCCAATATAATGCTACAGATGTTCAAAGCTTCAGATAATGTCCTAAACAATGAAAGGAGACTTAAAGGATAATTTTGATTATTTTCAACCTTGGGCCTTATTTTTGCATTTTTTTCCATCATGCCAATTGAGTTCAAAATTTCTCACTTGCTTCACTGTAGAGCTTTACCCACCTCCAGCTTGCAGGGAGCGCTGCTCTCCAATACACACCCAGAGGGCCAACGCAATCTCCAACAGTTGAACCCAACAAGCAATTAAAGCACGCCCTTTCAACACAATAACACCCACATGGGACCTGCCTACATCCGATTTTCTGATTATCCATTGCCTGAAACTTGCGTATATTGCGGTATTAGATGTGTTATTTTAACTAGCCTGACCTTTCACCACAGTGTTATTGTGTTGAAAGGATGTATTTTAATCGTTTTTTGGGTTCAACTGCTGGAGATTGCGTTAGCCCTCTGGGTGTGGTGTATTAGAGAGCAGCGCTCCCTGCAAACTACAGGTGCATATTCATTGAATTATGAACATAATTGTTCATTAATGTTTTTGTGAATTAATTCTTCATTTAAAGGCAGCAATCTATCTCAGAGTTTCCTCTACCATTGGAAAGGTGTGGTGAATCACTGCATTAAACAGCTAACCCAACTAAAAGAATTTCATTGGTATGGGTTTCAGTGGAGAGTTTTAATGTCCCATGATGGTCTATGCTCTTTCAGAGGCTTTTCCACCTTGCTAAGAATCAAATTCTGGGGTGAAACACTGAATCATAATTTTTTGGCATGAAAATGGTAAAATTATAAGGCACTGAATATCAGTGACTTCTGTCTAAAAATATTGGTATCAGTATTTGCCTTCAAAAACCGATAATGGTCAAACCATAGTTATGACTGAGAGTCCAGGTATCCTTTGGGAAACGGAGAGAAAAGGGGAGAGGAAATACAGAAAAGACTTCAATCATCTGTATCTCCACCATGGGTGTTTTCATTTCCGATTCCCAGGTGTTTTCATGAGTCTGGTGACACGCCAGTGGCAATGCTCTTCAGGGTAAGAGTGTCAACAATGGGCCTGACATCTGATTAGATATTTGTGTGGCATGGCAAGGTTTATATGTGGCATTGTCCACAGTGCAGCTGGGAACAGCCCAATGCACTTCAGTTATTGCTCTTCATTTTGTACCACTGGCCTCGCTGTTCAACGTTGCTCAGAGAAGGACAGCTACTGACTTCATATGGTCTAGGAAATGACACTTGTGTACACATGCACACACACACACACACACACACACACACACACACACACACACACACACACACACCCACTGCCTATCCAAATGCCAGAGATCCTTAACATGTAGCATTCAAGCAATCCCTACGTACCATGTAGGGGGTAAAAATACAATGTTTCCCCAATGGTTTTGTGAACAAAAACACCTTGAGCAAAATTAATGACAAGCAGTTTAGGTGCGGCAGAGGGATTCTCTGACTGAGACTGAATAAATTTACTTCCACTTCAAGTCCCCTCCTGTATGCATCATTAACCCTGTCATTAACAAATCACTCCCGCCGCAAACATCTCAAGTAATCTTACTAATTAAGGGTAATCTGACACATAATTGTCAAGTCAGACAAGCACTTTTGTTATTGCTGTTTCAGTAGCCAAGAATCATAGCCTCCATGCACTGCCTTCCAGGATATTATAGCATTTGCTCCAGTACACAGTATGCGGTCAATGGTCAGAGCTGTTTTGGACTGTGTGTGCAATGCTGTGGGCATGGGAGAAAGAGCAAAACACTGCAGTCAACAAGCCAGGCCTGCTAGCTGAGTGCTGAGCTGTGCTGCTGCCTTGGTTGGCCTCCTGTGTCTTCCCTTCAGTTTGACATTCAGCATGGTTCTCCCCCTGCTCTCGACCCTTTGACCCCTCACATCCCTCTCCCAGACCGCTAGTGACTCACTCTGACCTTGAGTTGTGGGCTCAGCAGAACTCCAAAAGAAGAGCCTGGAAAAATCCCCTCTAATAGCATAAATATTTTATCGTCCAGGTGGGGATATCGAGAGGGGATGTGCTGGGCCTTCTAAAGTTTGTTTTTATTTATTCATCAATTTCTATTTTAAAAGAAGCATCAACACAATACCGAGGAAAGGGTTGTGCAGATTTCGTTAGCCTCTTCAGAGTTGCTTGGCTAATTCTGTAACAACAAAGGTTTTTGTGTTTTGGCGATCACCTTCCCATACAAATTAATATGTTTCACAATTAAATGAGTCAATAATCCCTCTGAAAATAAAATTTACCATCTTAAAACTGTCCCCAAATTATTGCCAGTTCATGTTTTCTAAAACATCAAAGGTCATTGAATGTTATTACCCATGAATCCTTGTGTTCCCTTCCACAGCTGGATGGTAAAGTTTTTCCAATGTATCACCACATTAATAACCCTCCCCAAAGAACGGTCTTCTAGAACAGGCAGGAGAAGTGACATGTGGTGGGTTTCTCAAGCGACTTTTTCTAAGTTAACATAGGCTCTTTCTACTTATTATCCTGAAAACAGTCATATTCCCAGGACACTTTTGTAACACTTTCTGTGTGACTCTCTGCATGGTTGATGTTATGGCTTCAAGAGGGCCCTGTGAAGTCCCAAGCTCCTCAGAGCTGATGCAGCATAGAGTTTGAGCCATCAAGAAACAAAGGACTGAGGGAGCATAAGCTCCCATTTGCCAGAGCAAGTTAAAAGCAGCACAGCTCCTTCTAATGCTCAGAGGCCTATTTTAGATATAGGCAGCTTTTAATGTCTAATGCACACTGCTGGGCTCACTGACAATGTCGATGGTAAAAGAAGGACTTCAAAAAAGCAACAAACATGGAGTGTTCCATACTTAGAAAGGGGGATATGTTGCCTGAGTAAGGGAGGTGTACATGATGTAATTTCAGTGAAAGCACCAAAAATCTACATTTTGCAGTTGCTGGTTTTCATCCAAACCTAGCTGAAATTAATTGTGTGTATTCTCACTTGACAAATTGGCATGCTAGTGAAACATATTTGGAGATTTTATATCCATGGAGAAATTTAATATGAGCAATGTGACATTTTAAAATTTACACGTTGGTCTTTTGATGTGATGCAAGGAAGACAAAATCAAAACACTATAAAGTAGTTTTCAGAACAATAACATAACAATAACAATTTTTAAGTAAATCGATTTGTCATTTCCACTTGAAACCTGGTTAATGACATCTTCATGATAGCTAAAAGGCATATCCATGACTGCTGATTCATACCTTAGGTCAGCTATCAAGTGTCTGTATTAGGCAAACATCTTAAATCAAAACCCCTCCTGGCAGTTGACATTTAAAAAGTTGTGTGTCACGTTTTTCAGACTATACTGTCCAACAAATTGACCATCACAAAACCCAAACCAAAAGAAAACAGAATAAAATGAAGACCTCACCAGACAAAGTGAAAGAGAGAGCAAAACGTTGCTTCCTGAGGAGTGTAGACGGGTCCTCTCTCCTGCAACTCTTTCCTGAATTACTCACTATGAGCCCTAAGTAAACTCCCCAGGCTGGCACAAGTATTCCACTTTCCACCAAATGAGCTAAGCTCTGCGGGGAGCACCCAAGTTGACAGGAAAGCAACCTCAAAATGGACGGCTAGGCTTAAGGTTAGGGTTACTGGCCAACAGCCATAGGAAAAGACAACAAAAGCCCATAATAGCACGACCGTTCGTCATTACGCTTCCAAGTGCCTTTCATCCTCTTGCACTGGTCAAAAGGTGCTTCATCTGATCGGTTACAATAAGCTGAGAGTCCTCGATGTCCAAACACACCGATGTTCTAACCTTAACATCTCATTCCTCTCGTCCCTCTTGATCTTCACCCTACTATCTGTACATTCATTAAATGTGGAGGGTGTGTGGGATGCATGCTCTCCTGTGCAGCTCAGCTGATTTACTTATTAGTGTTTTATTCACCTGCTAATCCATACATCATGTACCAGCTGGAGTAAAAGAGCAAGGTGATTATGTGCTTGCATACTTGTGGAGTAGATCAGGTCTGTACTCTGTGCCCTCTGAATCTGGCAACCGGCATTTGATTAAGTTTAGTTTTTTTTGCGGATGTTGAATCACAAGTTTCAGGTCTCCTCCAATGGATATGAGGCTAAATCTGACCATATCATAATTGTCCCAACTCTAGTTTTATTTGCTGTCAGTTCAGATGCCACCCCATTTTGGGGTTTGGTGTACTTTATTTTAGCAGTGAGAACATCATTGCCAGATGTTGCAGGATGCAGTGATTTGAGTGGATGTCTCATCCATTTTCCATAATCTGAAAGCACAGATGATCATTTTAAGTCTGGATAATACACTCTCACCCAACTCAATTGCTTCCATGCCACAGCTTCATAGTGTTGAGAGAGCCATCTGATAGCAATCAGCTGCACTGATCTGTAATGACATAGCAGTGGTACAGGGCTCTGGTGGACCAGATCTGATGAATGAGGCAAATAGACAGACAGGGAGTCCAACTGGCCAGGAGAGGGCTCTGGATGTCAGGAAACTAACAAGGACTCTGCATATTAGGAAATGTCAGGCTTCAGAAAGCTGATTAGTTAGGCCTGCCATCATCATCTTCTTCATCATCATCTTCTTCTTCTCCCTCTCCTTCCGTGTGTTCTTCCTCTTCTTCTTCTTCCTTTTCATCTTCTTGTTCTTCTTTGTTCTTCCTCCTCCTCCTCCTCTTCCACCCTCATCTTCATCCTCATCTCCATCCTGCGCACCAAGACACCCAGCATTAACACCCTGGTCTAGTCTCTGACTGCCGTTGAATATTTCAATATAGCGCTGCTTATCTGGCAGCCCCTATGACCTGCCTGGATGAGCGAGGGAGAGGCAGAGATTCGCATGGCGAGCTGTGGAATGGATACTATACACAGTCATATATAAGTGAAGAACTTGCCTCGAGGTGAGCAAGCACATGAATACCAGATCTCCCTGCACTCTCATTTGTGTGGACGGATACTGAATTCCATAACGGATACTGAATTCCAGCCTTCTTTTCGGCTTTTCTCTGGATTCCATTCAAATAGCCGAGGGAGAAAAAAAAACTTCTGCATTTTTGTAAATGCCATTCAAATGGCCGAGGGAGTAAAACTTTTTGGTTTATTTTTTTGCGAATTCCATTCCAGTTATCGAGGGAGTTTGTCTGGTTAGAGATATTTTGAAATGCTTTTCTGTATCGGCACAAATCATTTCTCCTTTAGTTAATGAGGTGGGACCTCTTTGAGATACGGGCCTGATATCATTTGACTGAGGCAACTAATAAAACTATACCACAAATAGCCAAGTAATGTAAATATACACAAAGAAGTTACACAAAAATATAAGCAATAGAGTGGCATTGATTGAACACTTGTTTTTTTATGTGCAAGTTATAGACATTTTGTTGATGCTGCAGAGACTCCAGCAAACTGCTTGTGAGACTGCAGCGGACTGCAAATACTATCAAACAAGATTGCCTACTTGTCAATATCTATTACCATTAGAGGGGTGATTTCATATATGTAGTCTCTGCGTCTTAAGCACAGAGCCTGGTCTGTCCTTGACGGGTGACTCACGTGCTTCCTGAATGCATAATGAGACTGGAGAATATACTGACCATCTAATCCCATGGAAAACCCCAACTGCCAAAACTTGTCTCATTGTTAATACATTTGACTGGATGGTTAGTGATCTTGAGACTTGTGGGTTGTTTGTTGTTGTCTATAACAAACAGTGTGGTCTCACCACAGAGTAGCAAGCTGTCAATCTATGGGTTGGAACTGACCAATAGGGGTCTGGGCGGTGGACCAGAGAGAATAGGAAGGAGGGCCTGGCCCTTAGATCAAGAATGGCAGCCGAACATTAGGGGGGGGCACTGCTTGGGGAAAGATTTGACTCTGACCAATGGAGAGGAGTTAAAGGATCATGGGATAGCAGCGTGGGGGGAGCAGGAAGGAGGGGTAGAGGACACCATGCCGCCTCTAATTGGTTTCTCTTTCTGGAACATCCATTGCTCCCTCTCTCTCTCTCTCTCCGAGAGCTGCTGTGCTCAGGGAGCCACAACTGAGAGCCCAGCAAAGCCTATTGGATTTAAAGGGAATCTGTATCTTAAAGGGGCGCTGGGCTGAGGGAGGGGGGAGCATCACAATCAATAATTCATAAGGCCTTTCCTTATTAGGGCTTCTCCTGACGGGGCCACTGGTTCTTATGCCCAGCTCTGTGTCGGATGAGAAGCTTCTTGGAAGGCAAAGCTGCGCAGGAACTGCCAGCACTACGTTGAAGCTAGTTGCCCGCTCTGCCATTCCCACTCTGCACTCTCACCCATTCACTCAACGCAGATCCCCTTTGTTACTCATGATCACTCAAACCCTTCAAACACGAATCCAGTCCTCTTAGCATAACAATGAGAATGCTATAGAGCACTTGATATGTAAAGAGGTATTTGCATAGACAAAGCAGGCCGTTTTGAAATCTCTTTGTTTGTATAAAGTAAAAAAAAAAAAAAAACTTAAAGGGGGTTTGTTTTTATAATCTGCAGACTGACATGATGTGGGGGAGAACTGTTGTTTCACTATGTTCCACAGGCAGTTGCAAGGTTTTATGACCGTGTAAGCATACTATATACTTGACAAGAGGCAATAACCCTAATCATAAATGCCAAGTACATATGAGAGTGTATGTCTGAGTGCATGTACTGCATGTTAGCAGTATGTCTAAACATGCATGCATCTGTGGGAGTATATCTCTGTGCATCTGTCTCTGTATATATGCAACTGTGTGTTTTGTTGTCAGTTTGTGCATCTCAGTGTGTCTGTCTGAGTATGTGTGTGTGCATGTGTCTGCATTGGTATGCGTGCATGTTTGTCTATGCATCTGTTTGTGCAAGTGGGTAATTCTATAATTGTGGTATAGTTCATGTCCGTGGAGCATATCTTGCATATTTTTCTTTTTTTTTTTCATACATCATCATCGTTTGAGCAAATGCCATCATTATGTATGATAGCAACGGTTATCTATTTATAAATATAAGCTGGATTCTACTGAAAACACTGTTTTCTGTTTTCCCACTGTCCAATTTTAATCACAACCCTGTAACTGTGTACATTACATACGTAAAATAACTTTCATGTACAGTATGTCTGAGAAATCATTGTCAACTAAGTTACCTCTTCAGAAACGGTTCAGAAATGGTTTGTCCCAAAAGCATCTGAACTGCACTGCAGCATCTGATGCCATTTCCTCAGGAAGAAAACACTGTGAGGACTGGCAGCAGGTATCTTTCTCTTTTTCTTAATGTTTGTTATAAAGTAGCATCTGAGTGAAGAGTGGATTTATTAAAGGTCAACAGTGTTCCTCCAATATCATTATTAAATTACATTTAATCACATTTTAATGAATTATTTGTATAATATTTATGAGATTTATTTTGGAAAAATGTCATGATTCTAGTCCTGCATGTGGTGTACAGGCAAAAACAGCAAAAATGTAAACTATGATACCTGTAACATAGTTGACAAATTAATCAATTAATTAACTTTTCTATTTTTAAACCTGAAAATAGCTTGAGCTTGGTGAGTAGTAAATATATTACAGTTCAGGCACGCTTTGGAGCAATATATATATTTTTTGTGACAAACATTTTTTTTCCAGTCATCTACAAATGCAAAATGTCCCACAATTATAGAATCAGCCAAATGTAGGTGATTATCACATCCAAGATGGAAAGTTGATACTTGTGTCATTGTGGAGAACGTTCTTCCCAAGTTGTCTTGAACTTCTCAAGAACAGATCTTTACAGTTTGAGATGGCCTGTGTGCTTGAAGTCGAGCCATCAATTAAGACACACAGGCATCCATCACAAGTCACCATCTGTTGCATCTGTGGTTGGCAAGTAGACTCGGGATCTTTATCCATCCTCAGCATTTTTTTGTGTTTCCATCAAACTTTGGCATTAGATATTACATTAAACGTATCATGAAGGACACAAGAACTCCCAAGAACACACACTGAGAGAGACCCTCTGTGTCTGTGTGCATCCCACTGCATCCATGTGTATGAGATGACTGATAAGCACAGAGTCATGTGGAGCGAGTGGCCAGGACTCCTCTCTGGGCCTCTCTCATTAGAGTGCAGCTGCAGCACATTAAGAGCAGATGAATTACTCATCTGCCATGTGGTGAGATCTAATCACGACCACGCAGCTCCATTGGATGCCTTTCTATCATTAACTCCCGCCAGGTTCTTCCTCACACCTTGTTTGGCTCATCATCAAAACCCATAAACTCACCTAAATTTATTATCCTTAGTAGCACTCAGAGAGGGTGCCATGCAGTAAGTGAATCTTTAACCCTCTTGGGCCTAAATTCTTTTCCTCTACGTTTCACCATTTTTATAACTGAAATATTGCTATCACCTTGCAGTGATAAATGTAATTCTGGATATATTATGGTTAAGCCGAAGGTCCACAAGCGATGGTAGTAGAGGCGATATTCCTTAGCACAGTGAATTCCACATGTTCACTTAATGCCGCTAAAATTGACTGCTGCGCAGGTATAGGAGCCATGATGTGAAACAGATAAACAGTGATTACGCTCACCGTGATAAATGAAAGGGCAGCTCGCCAATGTGAGGAGTTTTACTCACCATAGATCACAATTTGTAAGTGCTACTTGCTTGGTATGCCAGAGCGGAGTGGAGCCCAGCTCTTTTTCATTCAATCAATAAGATTTTATGCAATCGTATGCTACATTAAAAAGGTGGATGCAAAGCGAAAAATTCAACTTATGAGTAAATCTTAGCAATTTTCTGTCCACATTACCTTAATGATAGCATCTGTTGTCATAGGAAGGAAAGGGTCGAGAGAAGTGAGATGAGATTATAGTGTTTATTGTATCTGTGATGATCTTGCAATATTTTGCCCTTTTATTTCCCTTGTATGAGTCAAGACACAGAATTTATCTTTGTGGTGGCCCTGTTTGCCCATCAGCAGTAGTGTATTTGTATAAGCACTATCACACAGCTGTGCAGATTCTGAAACACATCTTGGGTTCTGCTACCTACTGTAAAGATGTTATTTAGTGTCTTTCCATCATCATAGTTGTCTTTGTGTATCATGTCTGTGTGTCACGTTTATGACATTTATGACATTTTGACAATGTGTGCCTTTGATAAACTCATCAGCCTCTTTCCCACCCCACCATTATTAAAGCATAGATTCACAATACATTGTTTTGGGCCATATCACCATAGATGTGCTAGATAATTAGTCAAATCAATCAATAAACATAATCTGCTACCCAAGCTGTTCTTCTCAACCCTTTTCTGTGAGCGATGCATTTTTATTGAGTGGAGGAGAATGAGCATTGGACTACCCAGTCAATTGTAATGGAATACAGTGGCAAACAGGGTGTAAAAGGTCAATTAATTAAGAACAGCTCAAACTTGAATTTCATTAATTCCAGCTAATCTTGATTGACATGATGGATATATGACAAATTAAAGGCTTGGTTGTGAAAGAAAATGCGGCACACAAAACACAAGCTCTCAAAATAGTGTATAGACTTCTAACTGTCTAAATTATAGTGTGATACTGTATTCATGGAAGTGCTTCTCCTCAACTGACATGGCTATATTGGCACTTTAATTATATGAAGAACAGCTTTAGAGTTACGTTACTTTGAGTAACATTGTAAAAATGGCATAGTAAGGAAAAAGGAAAAGGGGGGAAAAAATCACATACTCCCTTTCATCCATTTATTTAACAGTGAAGTCTTTCAGCCGAGCGACGAGAACTGTTAAAATGATTCAGCCACTTGAGTTCAGCGCCATATAAATACCTCATTTGTATCAATTTACTGGGAGGATTCGGACTTCGCCGCGTTCTTACCTGTCTTATCTGGAAGGGATCACTGGAATGCAAAGTGGATGTCTTCTAGATTCCACCTGGAATTACAATTTAATTTATTCTCTTTGCATGCACCTTTAAGATACTACTTGAAAGGAAAGAGTAAGTGCTGAGGCCTATGATGATCAGAGAAAAATCCCCCCTTGTACAGTACTATTTACTTTGCCCGACCATAACCAGAATCTTTCCCTCCAGAAAAGGAAAGAGTCTGCGCATCCTCTTTGATGTAGCTGACAACTTTGAGTCAGTAATGAGGAGGCTGATTTTGTTCTAATGGGAGCACCACCTGTTTGAATTGGGCAAACGTGGGTCAGCTGTACCACTAAATGGCACTGTTTGAATTCAAATTATTTACCAAGTAATTATTAACACCTCTCGAGGCTGGAGAGGGATATGATTTATAGATTTAAACTTATCCTTTATGCCTACTTAAAGTTTTAAGCTCTGTGTTTTAGGCTGAAGTTTTAGTAAAATGTGGGTTTGAACACTAGAAGCATGAATACAAATTCTTTGTACTTTATCTTTTTGCTTCCAGGATGCTTTGTTTGTTTCTGACAAGTAGCATATCATTTGTTTTTTTAATAATTCTTGAATTGGGGGAAAATGCTGCATGAAAGGCTTCTTTGTGCATTGTGAAGATATTCCAAAATAATCTCAAACAAGACAGAACCATTAGACTTTGTTTGCCATGGAAATTAATCAGGCTTTGTTTATCGAAAGAACGTCTTAATGTCTTATTCTCTTTGAAATAATGAACTGCAACAAGATGAAAACAAGTTAATTTCTTAATCCATTCCCCGTTTCGCATTGCCCTATTACCCTCGAGTATTAGCAAGTTTTTTGTTCTTGCATTTCCAGAAAACAACAAAACATTTTTTGCTACTTTCAATTATTTCTGTGCTCATTTGTTGCTGGTTTATGTACTTTTGCCATAGTTTACCTATTATATCTTTTATGGATATTCAGGGAAAAAAAGTGCATGTATAGGCTGAGCACTTGAGTCGGATACTGCAGCAGTAGGGAGGTAATGATGTAGCATTGTAGCGTGATATTCTGTGAGACTCTAGTCCTTTCTTCTGTATAGCTGCCTTATCTGAATGCTCACGCTGATCTAAGATGAAAGGGACCATTTGGATTTGTTTTTATCTTTAAACTTGTTTTGGGGTTTACCTGGGGTGATGAAAAGCCATGCACACCTTTTTACAACCAAATCTCATTTTGAATTTGTGTTTAATGAATCCCCACTGAGCTCTCAAAAGCAGCTTGAAAAACCTTCCAAACAACTCATAGTCATTTACAGTTTTATAATTCTGTGTTCATTGGTTTATTCGGATCTATGCTAATTTTTGCATTCAAAAGATTTACTTTCACCCTTTCAGCAACCTGTAATATGTCCGCCATGCCATTAATCTGCAGAAGTGCAAGGGGATAAAATTTGATGAATTCTTACACTTATTTATTTCACCAGGCAGAATGTGTGGGTAGGTCATATCAAGGCTTGAGGTAAAACCTCCTTCCCTCTTAAGTAAACAGGCAAAATATATAAAGTGGTCATTGTATTGATGTACTGATTTTGCAGCCTCTATAAGATAAATGCAAACGCTGATATTTTTTAACCATTAATTTCACAGAATTATGCAGCTGTAAATATGGTCTGCATGCATTCCTATCCCAGGTAACCTAGGTAGTTCATTGTTAAAAAATCTGAACTGTCGCTTTAAGTAATGTTTCCCTCTGTGTCAGCACTTTGGCTGGGGCTTTGCCAGACTGTTGAGTGGCTATGACAAGACAGATGTGAAAAACTGCCACTGACTGCTCTCCACCCGAATGGGACTATGTCCCTTCATAAAAGGCTACTTGGCATTATCAGTTAAATTGTATCTCCAGGTATATGCCTGGATGTTCGCCTTTCATTAACCTTCTATCATTGTTTTATGACAACGGCTTGCAGTGGGCAAGCTCAACATAAAACAGCCTAAGTGACAAAGCTCTGCGGTATAAAGGTGTTTCACTTAAATTAAACTTGACTGCTCATATTCACTTGTTGTGTTGTCAGGAGGAGGTTTGTTTTGTTTCCTTTTTCATGTCAGTGCCTTTGGTTTCCAGCTTGCTTCATCTCTGCACTGTCACCTGGTTGTTGGGGGTTTTAGCTGATATAAATAGCTCCACTTTCTGCAGCCGTGTGTATTGTTAGTCAGTGTTGCTGTCAGAGCCTGTTTACGCCACAAACAGCCTCCTCCTAAGGTCTGCGGTCCTCATACTGTCACATGTGATTGGCCGTCTACTGCTCGATGGCCCATTCCGCCAACATGCTGCAGAGGGAGGGACGAGCTGTGAAGCCCCAGAAGCACCAGCAGTCACTGTCATCTCAGGGCCTAACTTTGGGCTTAGTGAATAAGCGAAGGTAGAGAAGATTGATAGATGACATGAACAGAATGTTGTAGGGGAGATGGGGGTTGCTGACAGAATATGCTTCACATTGGAGAGGTCCTGAGAGGGCTAGCTTGACTTAAACCACACATGACTAACTGCCCCGAAGGCAGGTAGAGAAAAGGCCCTGTCATGGTCTATTACTGTATCTCAGCTCTTGCAGCAACACTACAGCTACACAGCAAATGCATCTGCGTCGTCTGTATCTGGGCTGAGGAAGGAGTCTGAAGTAGCTTTATCTGGGCTAGTTGAACTAAAATATGAGTTGTAGTGCTTGTTAAATCAGATGAAACACACTCTCAGTTGTATCCCATGTGTATGCATGTGGTTCTACATTCTGCTTCAGACATGTTCATCATCAGTGTGGTTTACTGGGGATGGAAGACTGTGAACATCACATTATCACATCAAAGTGTGCAGTGAGTGTCACATAAAAGCATGGTGCCTAAGCTGGAAGTGCTAATATTAGCTGGTTATTTTAGTGACTTTAAACGACAATTTATTAAGGGTTAGACCAGGTTTAAATAGTGAAATAACCAGTTAGCTGATTAGGGGCGAAATAGAAAGGTTATGGTTTTGTTCAAGTTAGCCAATCACAGCATTGCCTATAATAACTTTGTTGATGACGTGATCTCATGACGTCATGTATATCTCTTGAGCAATATACACCATGCTGAATTATGCAAATAATTGAGACAATTTTGTGATCTGTTATTCTATAACAGTGTTGAAATGAAATGGATTACATTTTCAAACAGCATTTTGTTTGTTTGAGCCTGTTTTATCATACTTCAAACCCTACAATGCCGTGAGCTGCATCAGCAGCATTCAGCCAACGAGCTCCAACACAACACAACCCCACTGACAGCAGTTAAGCGTTCATCTTGCTGCAAGGTGCATGTGTAATCCTTGTTCGGCAGCAGCATTAGTCACATTCTAATCTTTTCTATATGAATGAAGAAGAAAGTGTTTGTGTGTTTTTTCTAATCTTTCTCCTTGACTACATATTAATTGAAAAAAAAGAGGCAAAATGAACAATGTACTGTTACTTGTAAAATCATGAGTGCCTTTTCTCTTTGGCAATAGAGCAACACACCATTTTGTCAGAAAAGGGAATGTGGTGGTGCATTGTAAAAATATCCAATATGATATGGATAGGAACTCAAATGATTGCATTTCTGTGTGGCCCAGGATTAGTCATTAGCAAGAAAGGGATCAGAAAGAGATTATAGGAAAATATAGGGAAATATTCCAGGCTGCTCATTATGGAAATTCATTTATGGCTTCTATCACCATCTATTGGAAGCTACATAGGTCCAAATTTACTAAATGAAGCATAGATTGATCATCCGTTACCATTATATTGTGGTTTATTGCAACTCATAGGGGAATGAATTTGTCTATCAAAGAACACTAAATTGTGGAACCACACATGGGCACTATTGGAGGGCCAGTCAGCTGTCTGCCTGAGGCTGTGCCTCAGGTGTAGCTCTTTGTGTGAAAATGAAAAGACTTTTGGTAGTGAAGCTCTGATTGATCGGACACCAATCAGAATTGGTTGATTTTATCTAAATAATGAGGATGAATGCCTACCTGAACTCTGATCTGTCATCTTGTCAGGCAAAATGAGTTGTTTGTATCAGCATGAAACACTTTGCATCAGCTGTTAGTCACCATGCCATGTGCTACACAGCCATCTGTCTTAAAAATATGATATTCTCCTCCAGCTAAATGTTGGTGCTTCAACTTGAAAATATACTCGTATATGAATTCAAAGTAAGATTTGCACTGAATTACATTCTAACAAGATTCAGAATGAACATCATTCTGAAGGTAGAAAAATAAAACACATGAAGGCACTGAGCTTTTAATAGAAACTTCAGACAAAAGACCATGTTCATCTGTTTTAAGATTTCAAAGACATGAGGTTTTGAAATCTCCTGACCTGAAGTTGGACGAGCAGCTTTGATGGTGCAGGGGGCCAAAACATTTCTGTAGTCACTTAGTGTAGACACGATATGTAAAAAATTGGTACCAAATAATGCTCAAGATCTGAGGGTTTCACATCTATCACAGTATCTTGTACAATGTTACAGTACCATTACCATTCTTGACAGGGAAGATTCTATACTTGCACAACTCTGTCACTGAATGGCCCTTTTTTTTTTTTTTAATAAAATGTTCCGGATACTTTTACTCAAGGCTTTAATGAACTTGTTTCAATACCACTATGTAGAAGCAAGGACTGTAACTCCTAAATTTTGGATTAATAAGAGTGAAACACTGGAGTTGTAAACTGAATTATTTATACTTAAGTAATGATAGTATGGCCAGAAATATTCAGAATTAAAGTGAAATTCTCATACTTCTGTCAAAGGCCTTCAAATCACCTTTGGATTATTCCAGAACTGTAGTCTGTACCTTCATATCTGAAGTGACCTTTCAGTTGATGTATAACATTCACACTCTAGACTATACAACTGTATGTATGATCACATGTTCATCAGTTCAAACACTAACTTGCTGGAAATAGTTAATTTACCACTGAGTGAAACAGTGAGTAGTGCAGACGTACAAAATTACAATTGGATCATCTCTTAACTAGACTTGAGGGCTATTTGGGGCTTAAGACATGGTAAGAAATGCAACCCATAAGACATAAAATAGCTCTTGCAAGTCCTTGTGAAAACCTCATTCCATTTGGTTTGCCATCTCCTAATAAACTTATTGGAAAGGGGCCAATCCAGTTTGACCTTTAGCCTATCAGTGGCCTCAGATATGGAGCAATGGCATTTCCTGCACTGGTCAATATACAAATCTTTACCATATTGATTCTCTCTTCACAGCCGTTGCTCCGTGGCAGCCATGAGGAAGAACTGAAACTTTTTGTGGACTTGAACCTGATCATTGTTTTTGTGATCATTATTATTACACCTTCCTGTATTTCTTTATCCAGATGGGTGCGTTTCACTGATCCATGAAGTGGTCATTCAAGTGTCACTCCATGAATAAGAGGCTGATCAAGCGGAGGCTGTTGTCATAGCAACTGCCAGGGGAACACAGGTAAGGGCACGGTTGATTGCCTGAACTGAAGAGTGCTTGATGAGAGTTGGGGCCACTGTACAATCATGGCCCAGTGAGTGTGGCACCTTGTGACAAAAAAAACAAAACACCACACAACATTTTGGATGGTGCAGCGGCAATTCCTAAATGGCTAAAAATCACTGGTGATTTGTCTGACTGACCAACCAAATCCCTGCTACTTCTTCCTTTTTGGCAGTTCTGTCTGAAATCTAACAGGATTTGGACACCAGCTGTTGGACTTGCAGGTCTTGGTACAGTATATGGTCGCCAGGACCCATTAAGCTTAGAAACTGAATGAAATACCATATGACTTCTGTATACATCTACAGTAGTAACCCCTATCAGGTCCTGATATTTTCTCCTCTGCAATACCTATTTTACAGTGTTAGATTGTTTCTACATTTGACATTAACCTTGTACAAGGTGTTCTTCTAGACTTGGTGTGAATCATGAGGATGCCGCCTCATGTAAGATTATGGCTCTAATAGTCCTCTACAGATGCCCCATTATCGATTCTCCCACACAGCCAATAGTCAGCTTAATGTACCAAGCCAGTGGAGCAAAACTGACATCATCCAGCCATGGCCCCCCTTCCCCAGCATGGCTCATAGAGATAAATGTCCTTCTAAACAAAGCAGCTTATTTTTGGGCCTCACCCCTCGCTGACGGATTAATTGTAAATAAAAATCCCTTTCTTCTTTTCATTGATTAGAGAGTTTACAGAGGGTAGATATGGAGGCGGCATGTATGAGTGGTAGCATCTGTGAGTGTCCACATACCCAAATGCCACGCTATGGAGCTTTTATCTAATTGTGAAGGACGCTGCATGGAGTCTTGTGACCATGCTGTCGTGTCAGGTGTTGTCTGGGTGAAAACTGTAGAATAGGCACTCAAAGTCAAAGGCAGCCTTGTGAGACAGAAACGATGTCAAAGGACAGAATGGAGAGCAGGACAGCTGTGTTTGGCACAAGGGGTGTGAAAGATTCGTAGTGCTCACAAAAATCATGTTTTCACATTTGTACTTCACCAGCTCATTAAATCCACTAAGGACTTTTCCATAAGCAATTCAGGGGCTGTTTTAATGTAGCCGGCTTCTGTTTGCTGTCTCTGCAACTCTGTCTGTCCATTTGTATTTCTGCCCACAGCACCTTGGCTCTGAGGTGGTTGTTTAGCTCTCCTTAGAACCTAGCAGAGTGCAGACATAACAATGCTATTGAAAATGGATATGTAGGCTTACAAATTAATCAATTCAGATCAATTGAACAACCAGCAGTGTATTCCCATGGTTTATTTCTGGCATATTCTTATTATCAGTATGATTCTCTATCATTCATGCCTAATGTGGCAACCTGCATATTTACAATCTGAAATGTGTGCAGTTATCTACTTTTTCACAGTTTAAATTCATATTTGTTATTTTAATAAATTAATGCAAAAACACTAAATGAGCATATGTAATGCATGGATGTCTAGCATACATAGTTTAATAATTTTTAAGTTACCTTTCAACAGCGTACAATGTACACTAATTTGTTTATTTGTTCACCTTGGGAAATTTGCTTTACCATTTATTCATGATCTCCTGCACCACTGCTAACCCTGCAAAGAAACAACTGTATTTAATGTTTCCCATCCTGGGAGGTTTTTCCATTACATTATTGGCAATACTATCATCCAATTAATGGTTGCATTTAATTATTGATTCTACATTGCAAATACCCTAACCTCCCATTTACATGTAAACAAATGAGGCATACTGAATATATTTCAGCACCAATGAAGGGTTGGAGATCATTTAAGTGATATAAATATTAACAACACAGTTTCTATTTTAAGCCTAAACCACTTCAATTATGCAACCAACAAGTACATGCCAAGTGCACACAATGATAAATACACACATCCAGAAGTGCCTTTGCATATTCATTTCATCCCACTGGGCATTCATTACTAGTCTTACTAGTCCATATATTTATACATGGAACACGTACAAAGAAGTGTGTGTGTGTGTGTCTCCGTCTGTGTGCAGGCAAAACAAATGATAAAATCAACAAACAGTTCAGCATGCATTTCAGAAATATGTAGTGGAAATACTGCATATAAAGTGGTGCAAAATAGTTTATTTTGTGATTAGGATTTGGAAAATGTGAATAAAACCGCCTTTTAATTGGTAACAAGATACTGATGTAGATTGTTGAGTATTGTTGTATTTTGAAAATTTTAATTATTTTAGGATTACAAATTACCTTAGGGTTGCAAATGATATGTAAATGCATGCTGATGCTGAATGCACTAGATTGGTTCAACTTGACCTAAGCACTGCATTCAATACCACTGATCATCTCATCCTCCTTGATAGGCTTAACAAATGGGTTGGCATACCAACAGAACTGTCCAACAGAACATTCGCTGTCTCTATAGGTGTTTTTACCTCCTTGCCTTACTGTTTATTTGTTTGTTTATTAAGATCCCCATTAACTGCTTTTATGCAATGGCTTCACATTTTCTGTCATGTGGGGTGCCGCAGGGTTCAATCCTGGGTCCAATTTCATTTTCTCTGTATATGCTTCCCTTAGGATATAATCCGTCAGTTTGAATGTGTTTCCTACTATTGTTACGCTGCCAACTCCCAGCTTTATGTCTCCTTAAACCCCAATGATTGTCATTGTTGCTAATGACTGTCATTAAGAACTGGGTGGCACAGAATTCTCTCCTACTAAATTCTGATAAAACTGAGATTCTCGTTATCAGCCCTGACCACTTATCAAAAGATGTACAATCACGCATCGGCCCTTTGTCTTCCAATATAAAATCCTCCTCCAAAAACCTTGCTGTGATCTTGATTCAGCCCTTCAGTTTATAGTGTCCCGTTTAACAGTCAAATAACTTAATTAATTAATTCACTCATTTATTCATTCATTCACATTTTCCCACCAACAGAGGTGTTACTTTGAAAAAGTCCTTGCTGATAATTAGGCTGATGAAATGATTCAATGTAAAAAACAACTAACTGATCACACTGGCAGGTTACATCATAAGGCTTCAAAGCCTGGTTATGAAGCGGTGAGATGTGAAGGGTAAATGAGGGGTACAGGACATCCTGTTCTGTTCATAGGAAATCTACTGCCAACATACAATCCCTTTGACTAATTGTATTGTATTCACAGTATTCAGGCATTAAGAAACCAAGCTTAAATAACATACTGTATGTGATAAACGGCATTATTTTTACAATGAGACACTTGACATTTTGCTTATTTTTTCTTTGGCAGGGTTGTTCATACTGTTTGACATTTACTTAAATGAATACCTGTCTTGGCATAGGTATTTTGTCATTCATTTTCATCTATTTACAGAATGAGTACATGTATTTTTGCCTATCTCTCTGTGTGTAGTAGTTGTGTGAAAATGCATGCTGTGTTTGTGTGTGTGAGACCAAGAAAGAGGAGAGAGGGAACTTTCAGAAAGCAGTTTGTTTACATAAGTAGTGGATCTCAGAGTGCCCGAGTATTCATTTGTTATCATCTGTGACCCCAGTTTAATGCAAGTGGTAGTAATCCAGTAGTTATGCTGGGAGCTGACACGTCCCTATTGGCCTCCTTCTCTCCAGGCAAACCTGGAGGTGTCAGACTTCATCCGCTCCTGTCCTGCCGGAGGGGATATCACCCAGTTTGATAAATGATGAATTCCTGAAGGATTGCCTCGAGTCAGTCAGCAGACAGAAAATAGCGTTGCACAGCTCACATGACGAATGTTGCCCTACCCACACACTCCATTTGACCCCTGGAAAGATGGGCAGCCTGCCTCATTGTTATTTCTCCCCTATCTTTTTTAAACAACACACTTCAACAACAACACACTGTCAATAATGCTAACAATTACCACGTCCACCCACCAAATGGGTACATTTTAAAGGGACGGATTTAATTCCTTTAACATGCGCATGAATTGATTGTTAGCTTCAGAACCATTAATTAAGGCACGGGACATTTCCTGGTGAGCTGCACATTGATGGAGAGCAGATCATTAGTGGTCCTTGGGGTCCTTTTAATATACTCTTCCGACAGTGGGCGATTCAGCAGTGACTTGAGTAGGAGGACCCGACCCGCAAATCAACCTTCTTGACCTGCAATTTGCACGGGGGGGAGATCAGCAGCACTAAAAATAAGGAGGCACCCCCCTGGTGTTTCTTGGCTATTGCTTTTATATCAGCTATCTGGCAGTGTTAGAAGGAGTAGCTTTAGCCTTCATATACTGTATGTAGTGAGAATGTCTGAGACATTGGTTGGATTTCAGTAATACCTGTGATAACAGTATTCATGCACAATTATGAAGCATGAAGCATACATACTTCTATTCTAAAATATGGCAGAATCTCCCCTTTTGTCGGTCTGGTCCCTTGTTATTGATGGTGTCTATTTAATGCTTTTGGATCTTTCTATATTTCCAGTTAGAGCTGGCAGAATGAACTGTAACAGACACTGCAATGCTGATGCAATTGAATTAAAGATCCTCCAATATATCATTGCTATTTATTTACTGTCATCTATATCTCATTATGTGTCTGCCTTTCTCCCATGATTTATGTTGATCTGTTATGACTGGAGAGTCACACTGAGGGCCATGTTAGTTCAATAGCGATGATCGCCAATCCTGAAATCAATTATGCCCTTATTTCCCCACTTGTAAGTATTGGCAGCTTGATAGATCTCATAACTTCAGGGTATTGCATGTAATTAAGAGGAGAGAAAAGGACCCTTATAGTGGCAAGGCTTTGCATTTCAAACGACCTCATTTTCAGAGCCCACATTCTGGTACAAGTAGAGAAAGAAAAAGGCATGTGCCCACATCGATCTCACCTTGAGCGCATAAAACGACAGGCTAGTAAGATGTCACATTAAACTGAGTGTCCCCACACATAACACACGGTAAAAGGCTAGTGACCTTTACGAGAAGGAAGTGCTCACACTCCATTGACTATGAACTCAGAGTGATGGAGAAAATGACATGCTTTCTGAGAGCACTCTGGGAAAAAAAAGCGGGAAAAAGCTTTGTGATGAATCAATAGGTTTCCGATTCTTAAAGGGATGGCTCTACAGGGCAAACTTTTGGTTCTGGCTGCTCCCCTGTGGGCCTGGGACCTGAGGAACAGTGGGACTTTGGGTCACAAATCAAATGAGGCTCTTGATTGCATCTTCAACCAGCATTGATTTCTTGGGTCTGAGGATGACCACAACTCAATGTCTGGCCTGTGATTAAACATCAGCATCGTCTTTGACAAAGTAGTGAAGGTTATCTCTAGACCACCATTGGTACCACTGGGAATCCATGGCTGATTTTTAAGTGTTCAAGTTACACACCGGCTTGTTAACCCATGGAACTCTGAAACAAAAGGGAACTGCCATTTCTCTGTTGTTTACACGAGAATCAGAAGCACAAAATGATTTGGATTAGTCCTAAAAGTTACTCATTTGTGCTTCAAGGATAGAGTGTTTAGTTTAATCTACTGAAACAGATCAAAGTTTAATGTAACCCAAAATCCCCAAAGTCTAATGAATTGGAATCAAGACAAGGTTTAAAGTAAATATCCTTTTACCATCAAAAAGAGAGAGAAATTAGGGCCCAAATGTACTGTGTTATTCATTGTATGTCTACATAAGTACACATCATAAGAGGCTTTTTGGCCAATTTTACATCATGAAGACTGTGATTCACCCTCATTGATTTTCCTCCAATCTGGAAAGACTGTAATCATTGAGTTCTGTCCATGGCTATGAAACGACTATTGGTGATGCTGAAATGACAGGTCTGTTGAGTTTTTGGACCATCTTCTCCCAAACAAAACAGTCATTCTGTTCGTTGAAAACATCAGTTCTTGAACAACGTCAATTAAAAGTATATTGAAACGTTTCAGATCAGCTTCAGTTGGTACGATTATTTGTGCCTATCAATGTCAACCGCTCATGACAGGTACCTCTGGGACCCGATCATTTGCTTCACCATCTAGCTGCGGGCAAGGTTTAACACAACAAGCTTTGAAATGTTAAGGCACGCATTTCGCTAATTACTATGGTGCATCTTTTTGAAGCTATTCTCTTTCAGGATGAAACGCATATGGATAGACGGTACCATGAACAAAAGAGACTCGCACCATTTAGCATTTTACACAAAGGGCAGCGTCTGTCCGGTATTTTCTGGTAACTTGCTGAACACCCAAATAAAATGTGTGGTAAGGAGTTTTTCCCTTCAAGGAGGATGTAAACGGATGGGGTGCTCTGGTAGAGTGGATTTGGGGGAGCCAGCCGAGGCTGACTAATCAGAGGGTGCTTGGGAGAGCATTAAGACAGACGTGTGGAGGGGAAATGTGACACCTGGAAATTACACAATGTAATGGAATCAGCCAAGTGGTAAATGTAGCTTTTAAATAGGTTTTGTGTTCTCCATTAACTTGCCAGACACTGATTGGTCCTGACAGCAAGGGAAAGTGACGGTCAGCATGTTGCCCCCTCCCTCCAATACAGCCTCCACTGCATGTACGTGCACGCACTCAAACAGACACACACACACACACACACACACACCTGCCGTGGGACACAAAGTTCTTTGTAGTTAGCAAGGTTTCTGGAGCCAAATGAAAGTGCAGCTGGAGCTGGGTGGGAAGTACAAGTGATCACAGCAGAGCAAAATGGCTGCAGTTATGCTCAATTGCATCCTTCTGTAGCTATAGCTGTATATGCAGGCATAGGGAAAAGCCAACTCAGTTCACCCACCTTTTTCTTTTTCCAGTATGTTTTCTCATCTGTTTGAGCTAAAATTATTTATTTATAATGTTGATTCAAAGTATACATTATAAAAAATAGGATAACTCCTGTTTTGGGTGGGGGTTTTTTGCTGGTGGTTGTTCACCTTATGGTGATCTCTGACTGGAGTTCATAAGTGTCATATACCACTCTGTTTATACTCCTCAGGCAAAGGAGTAATGCTTCAGTGAGAACAGTTATCTCTCAATATCACGTAGCTCTAATTTCTTAGTGAGATTTCTGATCTAATTTCCTGGTGAGAGTGGATTGGATTTTGATCATATTAGTGAGATAGGCTTAATAGGCTTGGAGTTTGATCATATTTCCTAGTTAGAACATGGAGGAATGATAAGACTCAGATTCCAGTATGGGTTTAGCACTAAATGCAATCTTTTCCTCCAGTTAATTATTATAATATTTTCCAATTTTGGAAAATCTTAATTTGTAAAATGATAGCATGCTTTTCATTTCATGTTGGTCTGGCAAATTAGTTTTTCATCCAACAAAGCACATTTTCCAGTGGATCTCTACTCACCTACTAAGTATAGAATAGATGTAGGTTTTACCTGGCAGTTGAAATAATATAATTTTGAAACCAGTGATACAAAATTATGGAAAATATAGGTGTAAGATATCATATCATGTCCTACATAAATTCTATTAATTAGACTAAACAGACATTATACAATTACCATGTAAAAAGCCGTCTAACACAGAAAACCATCCTGTCCTCGGATATAGAGTTTTTATGTTATTATGCATGGTTGCCAAAAAATGTGAGTGGGGGCAGTTTGTGCTGTTTGCCTAGCTTTTGCTCAAAGCCCTAACATGTTCACCAACATGTGGGAGTATGAACTGGCTCAAGGGGGCCTACACAGTGCCATGAAGCTCACAAGCCTCAGCCTTCACACTAACCCCGCAGTCCTTTCAATGCAAATGAGAGAGGAAAAGAGAGAAGAGCTTAGTTGGGTATGTTCTGTATCTGCCTCCCTGCTTTTGCATTTCAAATGAATAAATGATAAAAGCCCACTTTTTAGTCAGTTGGTGACTGTCCTCTCTCTCTCCTTTTTCATTTACTGAGCTCCCCCGATCCCCCCGCCCCACATCCCATCTTTCCTCTCTTTCTCTGAGTTTGCGGTGACTTTCCCTACACTGTATAGATATTTCTCCCACTTATGAATCTAAAGTTGCTTTTGCATAATATCTAAAACTCATATTAAACGGCTAATTTGACCAGTTGTTGGAACTGTTATGCTGGCAATTAATTGCATTTATTTGAGGGCCCCTGAGGTTCATGACTAGTCTGCAAAACACATTGATATTAGCATCTCACTGAATGCAGCAAGGTCTGTTCAGCCAAGCCGGTCTTGCCTATGAAGGTTTTTACTGTGGATCCCTTGCGACTGGCAAGAGCCACCCGCTCTACCATTGTTTCCACCTCTGCTCTTTAGCCTTAGCAGCCTGTGGTAAATGCTATAGCTGGTGTGCATGGAAATAATGGGCCATTACTGCTTCTGTTCCTGGAGAACACTGGAGGCCCATAATGCTAGAATAGTAGGAGGGTATGACTGGAACTGTGCCCTACCTCATGGGATGTGGGGGTGGAAAAAGAGTATGTTGAAGTCAAACACCAATTACTGTAGGCACTGAACTCTGGATAATCCACAGTAAGAGAAAAACTTTTAAAAACTGGACCAGAGCTAGCTGCTAATTCAAATGTATTTCTCATTATTAGCAGAAAATACTGCTCGAAATCAGAAAAACTTTTCCATTAATTGATACTCGTGAGCTCAATTCCAAATGTTTCATAGATGTTGTTGGAGGTCAAAATTTCTATATGGTAAGTCTTGTGTCTGAATGAATGTTATGAAGGATATGATCTAATTAACACTACAGTGGCCAAGCAACTGTCAATTGACTGAATTTTATCAGTGAAATATCTCAGTTTTCAACATTTCTTGTGTCAATTAAAGAGTTTTTTGTCAATTAAAGAGTTCCAATATAAGATATGAGATATAGTTTTAATAGAAAGCTAGGACACTTGGACACCTTGTCCAAACGGACAAGAGTGAGCAACATCAGTCAGTCCACTGGATTCTTCCACTGCCAAAACTGTGCTGCATGCGAGAATGAAAAAAATAAAACTGACCATATTTACACAGAAAACTGTGCATCATTGTATGTTATACAGAACATCTAATCTACTGCTCTTGCGGCTTAGAGTACATCAATAAGACCAACTGGCAATTAAGAACATGCATTAGCAAATATAAAAGGAAGGAAGAAGCCCCCAAGACCCCATTTCTCCAACAGCCAGTCAGTCCATGGACAGGCAACATGCTCAGATTTGAGTTCTTTGGCATTCAAAAGAGCATGGATGGAGGTGACATTGAAAGGAAGCTGCGTCAATGTGAATCCAAGTGAATATATTATTTACAGACCGTTTATCCCAAGGGACTCAATGAAGAGTTACAGTAGAGTTGCTCCTTTAGTATGACATTCATCTCTGTAACATTATTCCGCAACGTTCTCTGTACTCTTAACCCAAGATGCTGCTCACTGCGCGACACTTTGATGCATGTTTGATGATTTGATGCATCGCCAGTGAAACAGATTTTATAGCTCGTATAAGAAATCTGCCGTCCTTAATTTTTTATAGTGTGCCGATTTCCCACCACTAACTATACCTGTATCAATTGAGACCTGCCCATAAAATATTCACCATTTAAAGAAAGTGACACCTACTCTTGCAAAATAAACTGACTGACTGAAATATTGTATGATGAACTTCAGGCATTTATTTAATTTTTTTTTCAAAATGGATATTGGATATTTTGGAATAGAACTATTTAATTATTGATGTCAACAAGAGAATGAACACAGTAAGAATTTTAAACTACTTGTAACACACATGATGATGAAATTAAAACTTTCAATATTTCCAACTCAAGATATTTAATTTGGCTGCAGACTGGTTTGCAAGCAGAAAAATCTGGGACAAATTCATTAATTATTAATCCAATCTTTTATTTCCACAGCTTTCTCATTTGATTATCTGCTTTCTGAAATGGCAGCGCTCATTTGCCTTCGAATATTAATAATTCAGAAATTATGCTGGTTTGCAGACGGGGATATTTTCACACTCATAGTATTCTGTAATGGCAATGGTTTGAGTCCACACTTATTTACTTGCACCACACTCTCTAAATCCCTTTGTGTTATCATCATACAATTTTCTGGCAATAACTGATTGTACTAAAATATGGTGAACATAGTTGCTACAAATGATGCTGTTTTCATGACTCAAACATATTAAGTCACTATATGATCATGTGGGGCGGATAACGTTTGAGTCATTCTGACTAAAGACTATTCCAACGAGGGAACACAAAGAGCTAAACATTAGTCAAAGCTGTTTTGCTTTTGCAGTAAGAGCTGCCTTGTTTTTCTGCATCTTATTTTCAGCATCTATGCCACTTAAAGTCTAAGGCAGCATCAATTTTGTACTGGAACACAAAAAAGCCTATGGCCTTCTCGAAAGCTAAACTCTGTACTGAATCCGCAGTTCTAAATGTGGGTGTTCATGTTTTCTGCCCTCACAATGCTATGTGAGTAGAAATTCTATTAGGCTCAACATTTACCCAAATTTAATCTTTAATGAGACTGGTTCTAATTTTATCACATTTCCCTTTTCGAAGCATCAGTCAGAATCGTCCACGCCTTGTGAAAATTCTGAAGCCATGATGCGAGACGAGTCTTATCAGGGAAGACAGATGGGATTGTCGATAGTTGACAGACATGCTGATAACGGATTTTGGTTTTATCTCCAATCACTTCATAGGGTGGAAAGCCTGACAGCCTGCATCTTCAAAGCTACAAAAGGCCAGCAACACATGGTGCTCTGACAGATGGAGAGGCTGTGTTTTTAATAACCTCAGTGCCACCGAGGCCCGGCGATGATGCCAGACACAGGGGTGCCAGCTAGGGACACCACACTGTTGTGCCTTCTCGCCTCTCACATCTGTAGGGCAACAAAAGGGGGCAGAGAAAGGTGATAACATCTTTGCTAGACTTATAAAAATGTCAGCATGGTAGGAGGAGCCCTCATGCTCAGGAATTCTGCTCCTTCTGTTTGCTCTGAAATGTTTATAATTCTTTCATGTCTCCTTCACATGCGGCTAGATCTAAATGTAACTGGGGTCAGGCATCAAGGTTACATTCCTCTGAGGTTTCTTAATTTCAACACACAATTAAATGCACAATTCCTGAAGGCCGTGTCTTGAGGTTCATGTAGTGTGGCAGGCTTTTTTGTTTGTTTGTTTACTATTCACTCACATGCTGCAGCTTTAGGGTAAACACAGTCAACGTCAGTTCAAAGCCATTTATCTTCAGTACCGAAGCTCAGTCCTCACGCTGTCCCTGCAGTTCCATCACAGCATCTCACAAAGCTTCAGCAGAGCCGCTTCGACTGTCTTGGTGTTCATGTGACCGGTCTTGTCACTGAACAGAGCTCTGAATTATCACGTCAAATTGCAACAGTCATACTCTCATTTTTCATTAGCGATATGAATCACTGACTCTGCTCATCGTACAATTGCTCATGGCACGATGCTATGTAGCGTAGCCATACCATAACAAAGAGATCATTCTCTTAACAACTCCTGGAAGCTTCTGGTGCTTCACTGTACGTCTGTGGATTGGATTGAAGTCCAGCAACAACAGGGTGATTCAAAATCGTTGGAGGTAATATTTAAATAATGAATCACACAAACAGAGATACTCGTGTTCCATCACACATCAAATATTGCAGTAAAGGAGATAAACTGAGAGCACTATCGACAAGCCATTGATAAATAATGTATAACCCCACAGTACAATTTGAGGCGAATTGCAGACTAGCTGAGGGTCTCGATGTTTAACGGGAACACTGTTTAAAAGTGTTGATACAGTACATCTACATAAAGGGTAGAGTCGCTAATTATTTTCAGCCACTGGCACTCAACTCTGCATTGTTTCGAGAGACATACTGAGCGCGAAAGAGAAAGATGAGTTTACATAATCTGGAGTGTCAAGTGCATGCATTCAGCCCAAGGCATTTACAGTAGGACTAGATGCTGGTTGTATACTAACATGTTCTCATTCTCATTAAAGGGGAAATATAACAGCAGTGTTTGTTTGTTTTTTTTGTACTTTATTGTTAGATTTCTCTGAAATGTGTTTTTCATCACAGGCTATCATCCATTTTACACATATGAAAATAAATGAAAAACCCAAATTGAATCAAAACACTGTAATATGACAAACAGCTGTAAGTTATTTAGCAGCTGCTTCCACATGAATACAGATAAATAGGCATTTATACTATTACAACATGCCTGCAGCTCTCAGTTATAACAGTTCAATATACGTACATACAGTACATGATAATGTATGATAAATCTGTCATATATTTATATTTGTAGTATAGAACAGATATTGTTTTATTCTGGTTTATTCTGGGATAACATTCAATCAGGTTGGCCTAGGTAGAAAGGCTGACGAGTCACCACAACTTTGCTGGTTTGATCTCAAGCTCGGCATGGAGGGTGTATTCTAGCTGTGAGCTGGCAAATGGAGGTGGCTGGTATTACATTTACATGGCCCACATGAGCGTGACTCACCATCACTGCTGAATTGCCCATGAGCAAGGGACAGAAACCCAAACTGCTCTTGGAGCGCTGCAAAGTGGGTGACCTGCACTCTGACTTCTCTGAAGAAATGCGTGTGTGTGTGTGTGTGCGTGTGTGTGTGTGTGTGTGTGTGTGTGTATCAAGAAGGGATATGCAGGAAAGCAAATTCTGATTCCCTTGTGTTAACTGGTCAATAAAGTAATCACCTTCTTTTTCTTCTTTTCCTTCATCTGCTTCTTCTTCTGCACACGGTTCTGTTTCCCCACTACTCTGAATCTAACAGCACAGTGGGGAAGTGGCAAATTTGTTACCGCTATTGTTTTGCCTGAGTCACCTCTATCTAAAAACATAGTGTACAACTGTAGTACATCTTGCCCCTAAAAATAACAGCAGACTGTTGACGAGCGGTGGGGTACCTCAGGCTCAATCTATGCACATCTGTCAGGCAGGTTTGAGCAAAAGCATGCTGCATTATTAATGACGCGCCGCTTAGGGAGAAGCTGGAGGCCAAGCCTAGGGATGACATCTGTCAAAGAGTAGCACATCTCTCTCTAGGTTGGGGTACTTCAATCCAGACTGGCATGGAGGGAAAAAAAATCTCTGATGCGGTCCCAGGTGGAAGGTCTTCCATGGTGACCTTCAATTTTCCCTAACCCTTATTCATCCCCCATTCCTTATCCCGTTTTCCTGCATATGTCCCTCTGTCTGTGTAGTTTTACGCAGTTTTGTCAGACAACACACTTGAGGCTATTTTAGAACTCATTAGTTTAATTGGCAATAAACTGCAATTATTTCTGCAGCTGCAAACTGCATTTTTAAACTACTACAAACATGGTTGGACTAGGGAATGAAAAGAATGCCAGTGCCAGCTTCATTGGATTTTTTTTTTTTTTTTCCCCCTCTGTCCTCCATAGCTGCTTGGAAAGATATAATTACTACTGAGGGGGCAGGCAAGTTCATCTTTAAAGTTCCCCAGCACCAAAGGAGTCAATTTCTTCTTCCCTGCGCTTTAATAATAATGCATTTGTGGGCTTGTCTATGGCTTTTCCATGACTCAATAAAAAATAGATGAATAAATAATATGCTCAATTGAAGCCACTTGGTAGACGTTCATGCTCCAGCTTCTTCTCTCTTACACACATAACCTCCCTATTCCCTGCCCACATGCATAATTCATGCCGTTATGGAATGCAAGTGCGTGGTTGTACACCTGACTGATGAAAGGCCATTGTACACATAAATAAATTGAGCATACTGAAAGCACACTATTTAGCAATAATTTGAGTGTTTGTCAGCTTAATTTTACAGTGAGAACCATTTTTAGCGTGAGAACAAAGTCAAGATAAGCCAAAGTTTCAGATGATGTATACAGTATGGTGTGGCGTCTAGTGTAGTAGTAGTACTTACAATGTAGATATTCACATATTTTATATAACCACATAATAGACTGTGATACTCTACTAATAGGAAAATCACTCAACATGTGCCAGAAAAAAAACAAAAAACAAAAATATTTTCTAGAAAAAAAATGACGTTGGCGGAGGACGACCATATTATGACCAAGTTGAACTATTGAGAGATCGAGGCTCTCTTGAGACCATTCAATAGCCACCTAGTCTATTGCTTAATGTACCACAAAGAGGGACAAGGTCTGGTTCAAGAGTTGTTTGTCAGAGGTTGTGCAAGTAACCTCTGTGTATGTGTATGTGTGTGTACTGTAAGAGCTCGCTGTACATTGGGATGAATGGGCTGGGAATGTGTGTGTGTGTTTGTCTGTGTTTGTGTGTGTTTTTCTGTGCGTGTACATTTTTTGTGTGCGTTTGTTTTCATGCGCGTATGTGTGTGCGTGCGCGTTCCCCCCCCATGCATGTGTGAGTATATCTCTCAGGCAATGAGACCTTGGACAGGAGAGTAATTGATTCAGAGAATCTTCAAATCAATTCTTGGACAGCTGGGGCCGAGGAGATTAGAAGTGAAGCGCAGGCGGCCCGGAGTGCAGTCAGACAGGCCCCAGAGCAAACAGTAATCTCAGGATTATAGACCTGGGGGAGATGTACCTGTTTTCTCTCATTTCGTTCCCTCTTGCTCTTCCAGCAGTGACAGTCTATATTCACAACTAACCACTTTCCCCCCCAAATGCTGCACTCCCTTCTTGCATCCCCAGAGTTTTACAATAAGAAACATTACTACATACATTTGCTGACATCAAGTTAACATTTCAATGAGAGTATATGAACATAATGACTGGATGTAGAGTGACTGATATAGTGCTGCTGGGTGACTTTTGACCTTTATATGCTCTGCATTTCCTTTACAGAAAGCTCATTCCAAAAGTAGCCAAGTCAGAGGCAAGTGGAGATTCTCTGGCTGTGGAGCTCAAAGGAACCACTTAACCTAATGAAGTAAATAAGGTAATGTGTTCAAAGGTCATTTGTATAATTGTTTTGGTCAGACCAAGCGCAGAGGAACGATGCAAACCTTTGTCCCATGGCTGGAATATATCTCATTGCCCTTTCCAATTGATTGAGTTAAATCACAAGAGTAAATCTGTCAGCTTAATTGTGGAAAGATTGGCTTTAGAAGGAGGTAAGGAGGAGTAATTTTAAAAAGAGCTTAGGAACGGACAGCACCACAGGCTACAGTTGACACAAATAAACCCTTATGACTTACAGTCCGTCCCATGTTTGCAGTTTGACTTCTGTCTGCTTTTTTAACTCTGACTCTGAGCAGCCATGAAGAAATACAGTATATAAACCCCTAATTAACTAGAGTTTGCTAGGTCCACTGCATGCATCTTTGCATTCACAAAATATGTCTTAATGTGATAGGGAGAGGAAATCCAAATCCATTATGCCATCTGGAGTGTTTTCCAAAGTTTTAATTGTTTCTCTGGGGATTTTAATGAACAATGCCACAGCTGAACATAGGGTAGCGGGGCAGTGCACCACTTAGCACACAAATCACTCTAAAAAGTCATACAAGGTATTCTCCAATTGAAATGAAATAGGCATACTTTTTTCTCATTACTGAGTTTAGTATTCAGAGAACTCACACTGTCAAAATGAAGGTATTGGAAACTTGGTTTAGAGATTCAAATTTTGCCTCTTATCTCTCACAAATGAAGAGTAAATACACCTTGACAATGACTCATTGTGCGTTTTGCTTATGACAATGTTAAATGTGGGACAGCTGTTTATTTCCACGACGTAGCGGCTGCTCTGCAATAAAGAGATAACCTATTTGCAATGAGCGAAAATAGAGAGCAATACAGTGCAATTAGGCTGACGCTACCAATGAGCAGTTACCATAATGTTTTATATTCTTCTGGGACAAATGAGTCACCCATGCCTGACTTATCAGTCTGTTTATCAAACTACCTGACGTTACCCATCCAATTGGCACCGTTTTCTATAGCAGAGCAAAACATAATGCGACACTGCATTCAACTCTTGTTGTGCAATGTGTCCAATCTGACACATGGATATGGATATGAATCTCAAGAAGTTTCTCATTTTTAGATTAAGATTGAGCGTTCAGGTACTGTAAGGGCACCTACCCACGTCACAAATCACGCTTCTGCCTTTTAGAATAACTGCATAAGGGAGAAACCTTTGCTCTGAGAACTTTATAAAATTTGAGGACCTGTTTACCATGTAGCTTCTCTGAATTATGCAACATGAAGAGGGCTTCTCTCTGTTCTGTCTGAGGAGCTTAGAATAATAGTATACCTCCGTCAGCGTATTCCTACCGGAGTGAGCTGAAATGTAACAGGGCATGACTTCTCTCAGCCGCGTCGTCACATTGATGAGACCGGCGGCTCCCACAACCCTCCATCAAGGGCTTGCCAGGCTCTTAAGGTGATCACTGGCTGATTAGCAGATGATTCCTCATATGGAAGTAACTGGTGCACCGCAGTTCATGACCTCCGCAGAACCCTCGTCTCTGGCCAGTGAGCGAGATGAGGCCGGGCGGCGCAGTCACCGCTGCAGATCTGAGAACACCTCTGACCATGTTCAGTGCTCGCAGGGACATGATGGATTCAACCTACAGTGAAGCAGCGTCATAATGCATTTCTCAGCAGCGCTGCTTTTCCCTGGATCTGTCATTAGAGCCTATTGAATTACTTATCCCTGCTAATTTACTGGAGCTGTCTTTACAAGCAGTGTGGGGAGCAGATCTTTGAGGGAAATAGCTATCATTGATGTTTCACCTAAACTAGCCTGTCGCTTGTGCTAATGAGGTTCCTTCATAAACCAATAAACTACTAATCTAATAGACTAATTGATGTCTCACCTTTTACATGATAAGCAGGTAACAGCACACTACTTATTTTTTTCAGGCCTCAGAAGAATGACTGAACAGGAAGAAATGACCTAGCCAGTGGCAAAACAATAAACAATATAATGTACCTCTGTTTTATTTTACATTTGAAATATGCAGAAAAAATGCTGCTGGAGTACAAACACAATATACTGTATATGGCAGATTAATGCATGGTGGCGGTCCTTATGATAGATAATGATAAATACCACCGTTTTTAATCAAGCAGAGCTCATTCTGTACCCATCACACTTCATACATGCAATCAAAACATACAGTAGTATGCAGATCTCCTTCCTGGTGAGATGCTTTTTCAAGATGGCTGTGAGTCCTGAGAATTGCATTTTCCATTGGTGTGGAGGTGAAGGGGGGAGATTGAGGGATGCTGGCATAATGGAAGAGCCTTGGAGAGGCATTTGCCTGGATTTTTCAAGAAATTACATAGGGGAAAAGATGGCAGTAGGGGCTTGCGAGTGGTCAGTGTTGGTTGAGGTTATACTGCACCACTTTATGCGTGCAGTGATCCAGAAAATGGAAGAGATCAGATCTGGGAGAGAAATTAGAAGAGCTCCTTGTGCAGTTTTCCACTGGAAGCCTGGGGTTTGACAGAGCTGTGTAATTTGTATGCTTGTCAGAATGTGTACTAGATGCGTGACATGTAAATTGAACTGGCAACAAAACACAGCCAGTGGGCAATGAAGATAACTGGGGTCTGAAGTTATCCCAAAATATCTGAAAGTATTACAAGAGAATACAGCTTAAATGAGTATGCCATTGTGCCTGCTGGAGTAGCTCTATTACTCTCCATGAAAAATAGTTGGGGGTTGAAATTACTCCCTCACTTGTTTAACATTGCCAGTGGCAGTAAAAAAAAAAAAATCGATAACTTCAAAATAAGACTGCTGTACCACCAAATCCTCTATGATTACTCCCACGTCACCAATAACTACTGCAAACCCTGTCCTTAGCCACATGGCCTCAGATAATCTGACACACAGAATGACCCACAATCGAATATGCACTCTCCTCAGAGACACAAGCCTGTGTGCTTTCTGTGGGGAAAATTCTGCCATGGCAAAACATTGTTATCTACAGTGCAACACACATCAGCTTCTCCTCCACCTCCTTGATAACATGCTGTAACACAAATACGGCGTACTGTATTTGGCTGCCATTGATAGCTGTGGAGTATTCTCCGACTGATTTATTGCTTCCTTAATCAGAGTCCTGAAGCAGAGCAATTGTCCGGTCTTTTTCCTGAGCTGTTTCGGTCGCACCAGGTTTTGGAGGATTGCGGAGGGCGTGGTTTCCATCCTGCATATGCTGGCTGGCAACACCTGCACTGTGGGATTCTGGGAGGATTGCGCTGGCAGGGAGAGGTGGCAGGAGTTCAAACAATGTGGAAAAAATCCTCAGCACCTTTTCATGATCAACACAACACCAAGTCCTGCCGAAAATATCAATCTTCAAGAAAAATTCCACCGTCAGATCCTCTTACACCATTTTTTATCATCAGTCTGTGATGTTCAATGCATTCCAGGAGTTATTTTGTGATGAAGTGTTGCAATTTACCTTTTTATTGTACCCAGAATGCCTTTCAACAACCCCCAGATAATGTGTCTGAACTTGTTGCATTCAGTACATGTAGGTGGAGATAGTGATAGCAATAGCAATCGAAAGAGCAAGTGAGTTTTTCCAGTCAAGAAAAAGTCAGTTGCACCACTCAAAACGCAACTTGTTTTGTGGCAGCATTGCATTCTGGTCTATTGAAGCTACTGTCAGTAGAAAAATTGGTATTTCTGTCTCTTCTGCGATGTGTTTCTCCCTGTATGATTGTTGAACGCCGGTGTAAAATGGTGAGTCGAGAAAGAAGATTTTGCTTTTTGATTCTGAGGGGCTGACACTAAAACTTGATGTTTACCTTTGATGTTTTTGATCGTTGAAAATTTTTCTGCTACCATACTCCATTGTAGCTGCACTCTCAACATGACATCACATCACCTATGCTTGGCCATTTATCAGCAGGAATAAGAAAAACACACCACCTAACAACAAAATCGGCTCAGAAATGCAAGGGAGATCACCAATAGCTGTTTTAGGGCCGAGTTTTCCTTTAATAAACAACAGCATGTGTGGAAAATATGATTCAATCAGATTCTTAAAATGTTGCAAAAGTGGAAAAACGGAAAATGAATGTGTCTTTTCATTAGACACTGATGCCTTTGTTACAGCTACACTGTTTGCTTCACAAAATCTCTCAGAAATCAGCCTTTCCCCCACTTGTGAAATCTGAATACTCATCACCACATTTGATTTCAGGAGTTCCTTATGCATTCATGCAATTCCTCTTTCCAATTTTCAGGATACGGAATGCGTTACCGTGATTAGCAGGTGGCCCCAAATGTTGATTAATGTGATTTGATACAGGGAGATAATTCTGCCTGATGCCTAATATTTAGCTCATCCAAAAGACAATGGACATTAATTATCATCGTTACTAATGCTCCTGGCATGAAATGTTCTCATTACCTATTCCCATCTAATTTAACACCAGGAAAGGCAGGGAGAGAGAGAGAGAGAGAAACAGAGACAAAGAGAAATAGCGAGCGAGACAAAGAGAGGTAGAACAAAATAGTAAGTGAAAAAGAAAGAGAGAGACAGACAGAGAGAGAGAGAGAGAGAGAGAGAGAGAGAGAGGGAATAAGAAAAGAGTGCCTCCACATAAAGAAAATATCATTACTTGCTAATAACAGTTAGCTCATCATAAGTTAGATGTATTTCTTACCTCTCTACCATTTCAGACAAAACTGGCAAAATCGATGCTTCAGAGGCTAAACTACCAACCAGTAGTGCTGTGAAAATAATATGTCTCACTTGTATTTGTGATTTTCTGATTTGTCCATAACCTTTGCACCACACTGATGGTTATGTAACCAAAGCAGGTTAGAATTACTTCATAAGCACAGCCTGGACATAGTTCATTCGGCCGAGTGGAGGACCTGAACTATAATTTCGGGGGGAAAAAGTTAAAGGTTTCCTATAATAATGTTTCTGAAAGGCTGAAATTGAAAGGCTACAGGTAAGTTTCCTCATTCTTTTCACAGGTTCATTTCCTGATCTTCTGGTCTCCTATGACCTACAGTACATTGTGACTCCTGTCAAAGGTAAGAGAAATTTCAAACACTATCACCATTTTTTTTTCTGTGAAGGCTTCAATTCAATCGCTGATCTAGGACATGTTTTGAGCCTGTCATACAAGACCTTTTGTTCTGTTGAATTGAGATAACTGATCCTTAGGCAGAGCTTAGGAACTGCTTCTCCTTGAGATGATAGAAGACCTGTGCAATGCTTTCCTACCCAGCATTCAATAGGAAAACAATAAACAAGCCTGGGGGGAGACTGAGAGATTGATAGGCATGCAGTTCTGATCACTCAACCAACAGAAGCTGCCACTTTCCCTGCGCTGTGCTTTATGCACATTTGTGCTTATGAAATTGCAATCGATTGTTTCAATTACATGCGCGGTTGGACCATGGTGTTGTCACAATTGATGTGCTGCTCTGAGCCAACCTTCGTAAAATCAGACAAGTTATAAGTACAGTGGTGTAAAAAACTTCTTTTTACTATTTCTTTTTCATTATATCCCACTGTAGTGGGGAACGCCGCAGTAATATAGACATGCATCGGACCATGGTGGTAAAGAGAGAGCCGAGCCAAAAAGCAAAGCTCTCTTTTTACCAGTCACTCTTGGTTCTGACCCTCACCTACGGACACAAGCTTTGGGTAGTGACCGAAAGAATGAGATGGTGGGTAGAAGCGTTTGAAATGAGGATTCTCCGCAGGGTGGCTGGGCTCACTTTCTGTAACAGGGTGAGGAGTTCAGTGATCCGGGAGGACCTTGGAGACGAGCCACTGCTCCTCCACATTGAGAAGAGCTAGTTGAGGTTATTGGGGCACCTGGTAAGGATGCCCCCAAGGCGCCTCCGTTTGGAGGTGTTCAGGACACGATCGACTAGGAGGAGACCTCGGGGCAGACCCATGACTTGCTGGAGGGATTGCATTCCCCAGTTGGCCTGGAAGCGCCTGGGGATCCCCCCCAGGAGGAGCTGAGGGAAGCTGCTACAAACCTGACAGAGACCAGCAGCAAGGAAATGGATGGATGGTTGTATTCCAATGTGGATGATTTAGATCAAGTGTACTATGCATAATAAGTTTAAAATGTCCTTGATGAGTGCTTTCCCAAATGCTGTTGCTGCCATTTTATTGCTCTCCACAGAGTGTTTGACGCCATTTGCTTGAAGCAGTGCCATCCGTCCTGAAATTATGGGTGGAAAACATAGCTTAAAGAGACAAATGTTTAGTGTTGTTTCTCTCTGTGGTGCTAAATTAAGTGCTGCTTCTACATGATTGCACTGTTTCATCATTGCTCCCTCCAAAATGACCACAGAACGTCAAACATTATCAATGACAGTAAAATAATGAGAAATCTATTTACGGATAACAAGAGAATACATTTAGTTTTGTTACTCCGTCAGTTAATCCACCATTAATTACTATCGCTGCACCTGTGTTTGATTACTGTCTACTGTAGGTGATTTCTGGGTTCATCAGCATGTCAGTGAAGCCTGTCAAAAAAACAAAGACTCCCGACTGTTCAAATAATAGGCCTGGCAATTAAATGCTCTTCTCTTTTTCAGCGTTGTAACTAGAAAGCAAACACGTGGCTTTAAAATTAGAATGTTTCAAAATGCATACTAACAGAAATTACAGTTGAAGCTGTGTCTTCATTAAATGCTACTTCTGGATTTTTACACTTTAGAGAACCAAGAGAAGCAAGTCGGGATAACACATGGATGCATGTTGTGGGGGATTGAGAGAAATCTTGGAAACTGGTAGTTTATGTCATCCTAACTCTTATTTGTGGACAAATAGGCCAATAACAATAGTTAGGAGGGATGCAGAGATCATGAACTCAGAAGAGAGTAGAGTGTTATACATGGTTAATATTATTTTTTGATGTTAAAGGAAATAATGTGTAACTAATACTTCAGGTTGCAATTAATCGGTGGCAGTGTGTGTCATCATAATCTTGTATGACTCCTCCTAAATGTGGTGAAAAAATATTCTTCTGTATAGGCTATGTGTAATTCCCATGCCCGGGATAAAATTATCCCTGTACACAATGAATGCCATTCCAGAAGCCGTGGGTAGTAGGCCCACAAGAATTTTCTCTGCCACACAAAAAAGCCATGTCCAAATAATCCAATAAAAATTATGATAAATGCATTCCTACCTCATGTTGTCCTGCTGTTGGTCCTTCCTCAACAAAGCAATCATCCACTACTTAGCGATCTTTTCGTGACCACTTGACAATTAACTCCTTCGCACTAAAATTCTCATGTTCCATTTTTCTTTTTGGGCAAAGGATTTTAGATGATTTGAAGCCATCTTAGCTTAACTTTAGCTTAACTCTAGCTCCTAGGTGGCAAAACTAAAGTGGGTGAGAGTGGTAATGTCAAGTCTCTTGACCATGATATGACATGGTTGTCTTATCCCCCTATGATGGAAATTTGGGTTAGGGTGACAGAAACCGCAGTGTGACAGAGGGTGACAGAAACAGCAACACATTTGCAAATAAAGCACAGCAAAGTTACTACACTACAGAGGCCCCTAAGGACAAACCTAGCAAAGTAGCGTGCATAAAGGCTAATAGCTAAGCTAAACGTACCTATGGAGAGGTGTCGCCGGTTACCTGTCTTTGCCACTTTGCCAGATCTTTCTCCCACTGAAGGTTATGTGTCTCACAATGACAAGTGAAGAGGTAGGTAGCAAGTTTACTAGTTTAGCAAGTTTACTCGCTTTCTTTATCGATTCCGCCATTAGGAGTTTGTTTTTTTAGGAATGGGAGGGGAAGAGCACCGCTTTAAAACAGCGAGGGAGGAGACAGGCTAGTTTTAAAAAATGAAAAGCTACTGAATGGACCGGGAGGAGCTTCGTTCTGGTTCGGAATTTGACAACAAACTTTAGAAAAGAGGCGAAAACAGCAACACAGCTGGCCCGCGTGTGTGGATATTGGTTTATATCATTATCTCAATGAAATCTTCACATAGCACACATTAGTTTCAGGATTGATTATAAGGTCTGATATCGCTTATTGCAGGTTTAAATGTCCCAGAAAGATATATTTTTGATACACGTCACATCCGGATGTTCACCCAAGCGTTCTTATTGTGTTTATTCTGTGTATTTTGTTTATATTCCATTTTGTTATCAACACTTAATCTATGTCTGCCCACTCTTGGCACAGCTGACAGTCCTGGAGGGGGGATTGCTCTCTGTGAGGCCCTTTCCAAGGTTTATTCCATTTTTTTCCCCCTAATGAGGTTTTTGTGGGAGTTTTTCATTGTTCTCATTGAGGGTCTAAGGTTGGGGAGTGTCGTTTTCATTTATCGTTTTCATTTATTGCTTCATTATGTAGGTGTTGTGAAGCCCTTTGAGACTGTAAGTGTGATTAAGGGCTATACAAATAAACTTGGCTTGACTAGAGAGTCCTCCTGGGCCCACCCAACGTTCAACATACTCGGTTGCCCTGCTGATACCAGTCCTGCTTCCTTACATAGTAGACAGACAGCAGTTCGCTCCAAAAAAAGAACACATTCCATGAGTAAGATAACCACTTCCTGCCTCTCATTTGTCCCCTCACACAGCATATTACCTGCCCCCCAACAGTCTTTCAATTTACTAAGGTAGATTGTCTTCTATAGTGTTGATTGAAATTCCATTGACTCTACACAAATCCCTGGCCTCTAATCCTCATAATTCCAGCATATTGTATTGTCATTAACCACTCACTGGCTGGTAAATACAAATCCCTTCACCTTTCACTTTCCAGTCCATAGATAATTGCTGTATTCTCTCCTCAGAAGGGTTCCCATGGGGAAAAGGAGCCAGCATGCAGGAAACAGGCGCAGTTGTGCTTGACATAGTAATATGGAGCTATATGGAGCTCAGTTGGCAGTGGAAGGAAGGGCCTTGTACAGGTCTGCCATCACTGACAGAGCAGACACAGTGGCTAATTAGACCTTTGCAACCTCCCGGTGGTGAAACACTTAAATGTCTAGTCTTTGAGTTGAAGCTCCAATCTTTAAGGCTGCTCCCTGGTGTAGCCGGAGCATGGTACTCTGTGGTTTATTGTACAAAATGGAGGATGCTCACTTGAAACTGAAGCCCTACCACTCTGACACTGGAGGAGGAGTGGAGCATGGAGAATGGAAAAGTAACATGGATTATAAACTGCAGATTTGAGAGTGACACACATATGTTACCAAAATGCAGGGCCGGTCTTACCATTAGGCAAAGGTAGACGACTGCCTTGGGCCCTGGCAGCCAGATGACCCCACAAAAGACAAGAATAGAACTAATGTAAACTTATTTTGAATCAATTTAAAAGAAATGTACTTATTGAAAAACACCCCTCTTTTTGTTAGAAGAAATGATTTCAATCTCATGGTCACCCCCCTACTCAGTCAGGCTACAGTGGGCTATTCCACTTCTAGTGTGATTTTGCCACTTGACTTTTAGCTAATTTTCCTTGCCACTGCATCAGCAGCTGAGAGTAAAAAAAAAAAAGCTACCTATGTGGGGTAGAAAAACACAAAAAAGTGCCCCTGCATGCATACTTTGCTCAGCCAAACTTGAAAGTAATGTGTAGAATGAACTTATTAAAAAGGGAAAGGGTTGGGATTCAGGGGGCCCCATGCTTGCCTTTGCCTAGGGCCCCCACATCACTAAGTCCACCCCTGCCAAAATGGCACCAGAGACCTTCAGTGTAGCACAGCAACATACTCGCTTATCAACAGCAATAAACCTAGCCATGCCACTTCAGAGGATATTGGAGATAGCATGAACAGGCAAGATAAACAAAAGTAGTATCAAGACATTGTGGTTCATCAGACAGAGTGAAACAAATGAAACTAATACTATGTACATGTCAGGTCATTCTCTCTTATTGACTGTGTAAGTAAAGCAGCAGCAACTCGATGGCACAATTTCCCAAAGGGCCTTCAAGGGATGTCACAGTGAACAATATGGGGTAATTAATTCCCATGAGACTCATAGTGGTCCATGATGATTACCTTCAGAGAGATTTACGTAACAACAGAGCAGAATCAAAAAAGCTTAGATGTGAGGACCAGTTCTTCTCCAGCAGCAGGAACACCGGTGGGAGCTACATCTTTCTAGAGGATACCAAAGTATTCTCTAGTGTCCTATGGGATCATCTCACCAGCAAGATTTCAGTTATTATCAGTATTTTTTTTTTTAATCAGTATTGCCATCAGTGTTTCTGCTAAGCCTTTTAATGATGTTGTAGCTTCGCCTATAGCTAAAATATACTTTTTGAGAGGAAAAAGGTATAATGACGTAAGCTTTAAATGGATATCTAAAGCCTCTTTGAAGATGCATCAAATGTGCCCATATCCTTTCTTGGCACAAATGTCATATCATAACCGTCTTTACGAGTTCACTTTTGAACCAATATTTAAAACAGTGACATTTTCTATATTCATTTCAATAAAATGAACTCCATAAGCGTCTTGAAATTGCGTGGCAGCTCTCCATTAAACAGAATCAACGTCAAACCATAACCACATTGATGTGTGGAAAAATGGTTTGATGCAAGCGTTTGTAGCCCTTTTGATGTTTTCAGCCCCATGCAGATAACATCACAAACGGTGATCCACCAGATAGAGTCTGAGTGAGACTGACTCCTGTAACTCAATATATGCAAATGTCAGCCAGGCAAGGTTCACTTGTAGCGATTATCCATGTACAAGATCTTTGATTAAGCCAGCACGGTGTGGTGTGCATTGATTGAAAGAGCACGTTTCCAACTGACCCTCGTCTCTTGTTGCAGTTTTTTTTTTTTTTTCCCAACTCAGTCACTGATTACTTCAGTAAGTGTGGTGGTCATTTCCACTGTGCTTAATATATGGAGGAATAATCGGTCAAGCATTAAATAGGTGTTAAATACTGAAACAAGAGCATACACCAAATTTCATGCCTTGTAACCGGCATTATTTAAATATCTAATGAATCTTCTGTAAATGGTGTCTCTGTGCTAAGTGTTACACCACAACAGATTACTACTCATCAAACTGGATGTCATCAAACCCACTACACCACTCCCTCATCGGTTATATCCCAAAGGCGCCTTTAATTCTCTCAGAATATTGATGTTCATATCACTTAACATGTTAGCTGATTAACAAATTCTAGGGGCAAGAAACCAGGCACAAATAAGAGACTCATTATTGAAATATTGCAGATTTGTGAGCTACTTCTCTATCCACCCCGGTAGGTATCTGATGAATTAGTGAAATAATTGAGCTCCTCTTGCAAAGTTTTAAATGCAACTTCATCTGGTGCCAATCCATTTCATATGAGTTGCATAATGAACTGGATTTACGACTGAAATTATGATAACTGCTAAACATAATGTTCTGTGAAACAGAAATGACTAAAATGTTGCTTGCTACTCATCTGCAGTGTTCATTTGTTAAAAAAAAACACACAAATATACAGTTCATACATATATAAACTGGAGACAAAGATAGATAGATAGATGTTTTGGAATTGGTTCAGACTACAAATATGAAGAGAAGATGAAAAATGAATGAAGAAACCAATGCCTTGTGTGAAGCATTTTAATATAATAATCATAAAAGCTTCAAAGAGCATTCTCAATCCTCAACAATCCACTATTTCCTGACTTTCCTGTTGTAATGCAACCATTAAGGTGCCCTCTGAATCCATTCCCCTCAGTTTATACTGTGATGTGTTGACTTGACTGGGGTACAGTACTTCCACAGGCTACCTTTGGCCTTTGTCTTGTTGCCACAAATGGCAACATTGGTTTGGCCACAGCTCTTTCTGTACTGGTAAAAACGGGTTGAGAAGCAATCACGCCTGTGGGCGCTCCTTGACTCAACCGTGACAACAGTCAATACAGGGACTTGCCCGACATGAAGCCGTGAGTGACATGCTGCCGGTTGGAGTGTGCTTCACTTCACACTCATCTGGTTCTATGATGATGGACAGCACACACACATTCGTCTCCACGGGGAGAGCTGTTCTAGACATAGGCCATACAAGACATAAATGATCCACGGTGCCCAAGGAATACTCTGCAGTTGGTTCATTCATTTGTGTTGTCAGTGCCCCATCTCTGCCTTTCTCTTTCCCCAAAAATAATTTGGCTCTCCAGTTGCTGTATGCATCCCATAGCATTGCTGCATATTACATTTACATTCCTTATCATACATAACACCTTACCTCAGATCAACAAATACCACGGTAAGAGCTGATCTCTTAAGATTAATGAACATCAACAACAAGGAGGAGCATTTTTCATAATTCAGGCATGCTAGTCCTTGTACAATACGCAGATGAATATAATCATTCAAGACTCCAGTGGAGACATTAATGCAGGAGAGCACTGCACTTTGTAACATAATTAAAAGTTGTCCAGGGGTAGGGACTGCTGCAGGGCGCAATTACTCATAACTGCCAATGTGATAACATGAAAGTCAGGGGATCACTGTATTGTGCACAAATTCAAACACATTTTAAATTAGCAAGACACTTTCAGAGGTTTTGTGTGTGTGTGTGTATGTGTGTGTGGGGAGGGAGACTATCGCGGTCTTGTTTACACACACACACACACACACACACACACACACACACACAGTCCTCAAGCTGAGATCCGGTGTGACCTGTCTGAGATGAGTGACTGTTGTTTGTCCAATATTACCAACTTGTGTGCCGTCGTGTCAAGCAAGAATAATAAAGTTAACATCAGCTGTGGCTCCCTGTGGCCGCACAAGAAAAGCCTCCTGACCTTCTTACACACAACGTGGCAAGACACCGTGCGCAGCCCCGTCTCAAAATGTTCCACAAGGTTATATTATCTCCTGTCTGACATTAAAACAAACTCAATGAAGTGCCCACAAGAGGATAATGATATAGTAATCCACAGAGTGTCAGCGTCTCTATGCTGCGCACTGACACCTGTTTCTTTTCTGATACCCATTTTTCATCGGTGGAGATTTTTTTAATGGGCCATTGATTTGGCAGACGCAAACGAAAAACAAAGTGGGAATGCATTCTAAACCATTTATAAGGTACTTTTGAGCCCACTAAGCTTGTCTGCGATGGATGCTGCATATAATTAATTTCTCATTGTTTGTGTTAGACAGGGTCATTCAGGTTAATTGAGTCTTACTTCAAAATTCTGGCTGGGAGCCACACGTGCAGTTTTTACTGTATATTCATTTTAATTAATATAAAAGGAGTAGGCAGCCAGCCTTGCCAAGCGTAATGATGGGCAAACGCTGTGTAAACAACAACAAAGGCTGGCCCTGTTCAACTGCCTGGGCAATATTAGCCGACATAGCGGCTAATCGTACTGTGGCTGTCACCGCTGCTCCCTTTCGGTCACTGATAGATAGGCTACTCGAGTGAACTGAGTGGAGAGTGAAGATAACCTCCAAAACAAAGCCTTTGGGGTATTGGCTGCTGGAGTATTTGCTAGGCATGTCATGATACAGCCCTCTCTCTCCGCTTCACTTTGAAGCACCGAGCGAACTCCCCAGAGATAGTAAACACACTTTAAGGATGCTTTGCTGATGGCCTTTTCCGTCGGTCTAAAATAAAAACCGTAATTAGCCATATGTTTTTGGTTCAACAAATTCTCCTTGTGTCAGCTTCCACTCCTGAAATTTTGCATTAGCTCCATAGCGCGCCCACTAGTTCAGCACTCAGGAAGAAAATAAATGGTTATAGTAGTTAGGCTTGGAGGATCACCAACACTGCATTACTTTACACCCATTGCTTGAGTTTTAGCTTTTACTAGTATATTACAGAGCAATACCAGTGCTTTTGGCATAAGTGTTGGATGTCATTTTTACCATGATAAGTGCTACAGTAATACCCCACTCTTGCTCAGAACCGTTTTACATTAATGAGACGTCTGGTAGCCATTTTGTGCTTATTCATCACTACCGCATGCTTCCAGTTTATGAGAAATATTGATGCGTCACTTTTATGTCACTTTTTAACTATTATGTCACATCTTTAGGATATTTCTCTGTACATGGCTTTGTGGTTGTGTGGTTATAATTTTGGGTTATGTCCGTTTAATGAAAGTCACATGACTGAGGGTTGAATTCCTGATCTTTGGTTCTTCTTCCTGGGAGTAGACTATGAATCAGGGGTTGGTTGGTTGCATGGTTTGGTTCTCTAGCAATGGTATATAGACACACACAAAATGAACAACCACAAATGCTATGAATAGGAGTTAAAGGGTAACATGTTTCGTGATTCTTGGTCAAATCAGCCTGAGCATCTTAAGAAAAACACATGCTCAAAAAAGATATTTTTGCCCAAATTACAAAACAGTTGCCCTATGGAACTATATGGCTCCAGTTCATTTAGCATTTGGCAGAAAAGTGTATGATGAAAACATAGTGGCTTGTCAAAGATATAATTTGACATTTAACTGACCGTCATTGAAATTTCAGGTTTATTTACATACAGTGTGTTCTTGAAGAGATGGACTTGTAGATGAAAAATACGGTTTTTGGAATAAACAACAAACCCATCATAACTCAAAATGCAGCAATATTGTACTCCAGTATTTACAGATATTACACATAAACATTTTATAGCCAGCAAATACATGTTAATCTCATGTCACATACTGCTGGTCCATGAAGGCTCAGACAAAAAATTTTAGAATGAAAAAAATGTCTTGAATCATCACAAATCATTATTTACACAAATCGTGCCATTAACTATGTAAATAGGGTTGGGGTTAGCGTGGGTCAAAAACAACATTCTAGTCCTGATTGCGTTCCGATGAAGGTCAGGACCGGCGATGCATATGATGCACACAAGGTCAAGTATAATTATAGAGAGTTTTGAGAGAAAATTAATCACTCCTTGATTGCACACTATAGGTTCTCCAACAGAAGTGTTCAAGTGTGATTTTAATGCCTCAATTTGCACTCCTTGAACTTAAAGGTCCCCTTGAACGTGCCAGTCACTTGAGAATTGAACAACCTTTGGATTTTTTTTAGAGGATAGAGAATGGTTCCTTACTTGACACACTCATTTACCCATGTTAGTGAATGGGTCCCTAAAGAATGTGATAAACCTCTTGAAATCAGGTGAGTACTATTGCTTATAACCACGAATTTCTACTAAATGATCTACAGTATACACTGGAATTCCAAATATAGAGGTGTGTGTGTGTGTGTTGAGTCAGACATAAAGGTCATGACATTGTGGCTGGGAAATTATTTTTTTTTATACATAAGTCCAAAAATGCTTCAAAATTTTAAGCTGGCATTCAGTAGTTATTGAAGATAGATGATGAGGATGATAGGGATGATAACACTAATAATTCAATAGATAAATCAGGATGGTCAGGAATCTATTATTACTCTGTGCCTTTCCCATCTATAACCAGTGGGTTGAACCCCGCTAGCAGTCATTTCCCATCTCAGAGTCTGTCTGGATGACTGATCAGGGTTGTGATTGTCTCCCCTCTCCCCGACACACCACCACCACCTACGTCAGCAGCAGCACATACATCTTGAGCGGTCTCTAACTCCAAGCCGGAGCAGTCTCGAGCCCCCAGTAAACGTTGCGATCAGCGCCAGAATTGGGCCAATTCCTCATAACCTTGTCTGCACATGGCACCTTGCCTTGAATCATAGAGTATGAGGCTGTAGCGCGCGTTCAATCTGTCAGCAAAGCAGCGATATTGCCCCGGTGCTGTTGAAGAGGGTAAATCGACGTTTAATTATCTGTGTCTGCCCACTAAACCTGCATTGGACGTTATAGCCATAGATGTAATGGAGTTGCCACAACCCCCTTGTCATGGCAGCATTATGTACAAAAAGCAGTTATTCAACATTGCAACCCATGTGATGCAGACACTTCAGGTATATGCTATTCTGGGCCATAGCTTACAGTAGACAGGCATGGTGAAAAAGGCTTTTTGCAATAGTTCAATTCCATAGAGAGGCACAGGGCTTTCACAAAGGAAAGAAATATGAAATAAACATCTTACATGTGCTTTATTCCAGTCACAAGATGAAACCAGAAACATTACTCCCAAACATCAAACTTCTATAGGCATTGTTTTGGATTGTCTGTCTTTTCTTCTAAGAGATCAATACAGCTTCCTTATAGTTTGAAAAGTTGTCTCTGTAGCCATTTGACAAAACCAATCACATTTTTTTTAACAAAGCCAAAGCTTTGCCATCAAAAAAGTGTCTCCCATCAGAGAGACTTGAGAAAAGACATCTAATTTCTAACCGCATTAAACTTAGAGATGAGTTCCTATTGACCCTTTGTTGTGGGGAGATGTTCGATCTTCAGCATTATGTTCAGTCTGGTGACAGAGTCTTTTGTATTCCTCTCGAACAGAAAGGCAAAATCAATGTTGAAAATGTTTCACAAGATTCATTTTTTGTGTCTCAATCGAAGCGCAGCAATTTTTCCAAATAATTATGAACAATCTAACATCATGGATTGCACATCTTCTCTAGCCAATCATAGGAGTATAAGCAACTACTGAAAGGCGCCATGTGGAAAATTGATCGTCCTCTTTCTCCTCTCTTACAATCTTTCAAAAAATAAACAAAATGTGCTGATCAATCCAGTCAACTAAGTACACCTCTTGTCGATGTCTCCAGTTTTACCATGGGGACTTGATGTTTTCGGAGCCATTAGTTATGACCGACTTGCCAGACAAGCCATTGATCGCTGGCCGGTTGTAAATGCAACAGCAATCATTTCACTGGGAAAAAATAGAGCTGACTTCGCTGTCGTATCTGGATGTGTGACCCGCTTAAAAAGTGTCAACTTAAATTACCTTTTAATTTACTCCAAGTACAGATTGGACTGAGTAAATGCAACAGTGGTTTGGTGTTGCTATAAGAGACTTCACCCTCCAGTGCTCTTTCACCTTTAGACTTTTTCTCTAGCAAATGCTTCAGTGTGGCCTTGCATGGCCACATTAGACATCATTATGAATTCTAAAATTATTAGAACTTACCAAATTCTACCATTTTGATCTCAACTGGATATCCATTCAAACATACAGCAGGGACTTGGGCCTAAAAAAAAAGTGTACCCCAGCCTGCTTCATCTAGGCTTAAACTGCACACTTCAACCTTGTTTCTGAGCTGAATGTCGATAGTGAAAGACATCAGTCGTGTTTAAAATCTTGTGCACATATGGATAATTTTGTCTTTGGTAGAGATTCAGAGATTGCTGCTCCCCAATGGCGGATCAAATCTCCCTTTGGTATTTTGATTTTATTGCATATTTTGTGTACAAGATGATGTCATGGATGTGGGAGTTACTGCCACTGCTCTGGTCTCTGCTAACAAGCCCCCTGCCTCCCCTCCCTTTGTGCCAACTGCCAAACTGCATTTTTTACAATGGCAGAGGGACAGATAACAGACAAAACGGATGGTGGCGTCCAGATTTAATGTCAAGCCCTTACAAATACAAACAACTCAAATCCATTACGATTCAATAAGTGCTGAAAAATCCAGAAAGTGTGATACTGTAGCTTGTACTCTGTATCATCTCTCCATGTGTTGTGGTGGGCAGCTATGCTGGACCAGGGATTAATTACCTCCAGTGATCAGGCCAGGTGACTGAGAGCACAGTCCACTGTCTCTCTATAGAGGGCACCCACAGACCCAGAATGTCTTGTTTGCTAGAGCTGTGTACATTTTGTATTTGAAAGAGCAGCAAGTCAATGAATCTCGATAATGCGAGAGCCGGGCCACATAACTCACATTGATAGTCCTTACATTGTGCCAAGAGGCGATAAATCTGCTCTGGGAGACATGAATATGCAGTGGCAGTCAGTTTGGCTTGTTCTTGCTCGCATGCCCCCTGATGCACACAGTTTATTCCTCTCTCCCCCATTCCAAACAGAAAAATAAAACCAATGAGCCACAGCACTATCTCATCAACACTGTTCTATTAACAACAAATCATTTTAGCGCTGCCTTTTTCAGAATACAATATGTTTAATAATTGCAAATCAATAATAACCTAAATTTACAATTTGTAGTGTTGCCTTATTAGGAATTTTAAATCTCAAATATCTAGTTTCATCATCAGTTCATCAAAGATGTGTTTAGAATTTTGTAGGAAATAATCATACCACATTATCTATCTATCTATCTATCTATCTATCTATCTATCTATCTATCTATCTATCTATTAAACTGCTTCACACAAGGCATTGGTTTATTCATTCATTTTTCATCTTCTCTTCATATTTGTAGAATGAACCAATTCTGAAACCTCTCTATATCTATCTATCTATCTATCTATCTATCTATCTATAATTATGTAATAAAATAATTGTTACTATGACTAAAAAATGACTAATCAACCAGCAAAGTATTTTCAAAAAGATCAAAAGACTAATCTTAGAGACTGCAGCCTTGATCTTTCAAAATATAGATTTCATCCTTATGATGGTGCTACATTAGATGTATTGTACATGTAGCAATTATCTATTTTAGGCAAAACACGTAATGGGACTTAATGAAATATGTACCACAAATAAAGTGATTCCATACTTCCATCCAGGCTTTTGCACCTTCACTGCAGTAGTGAGGGAGAAGGGAACAACAGTCTCAGTGTGATTGTATGTTTCACCCGCAGCTTGCATTTGAAGGCTCTCTGTAAGGCATGAAAAATGGACAGGCAGATAGGCAACACGCAGTTATGGGGGCTTAATGTACTCATTGACACAGACAGAATGCCTCAAATAACAGCGATAAGAAGCCTGCTTTGTCAATGGCCCAAGCCTCAGCTGACACTTATTTCCCCCATGCAAATAATTCACCCCATTATAGTGCAGGAAACCGTTTTTACTGTCTTTTTTTTCTTCTTCTTCTTTTTTTGCTTGAAGGGAAAAATAGGATGGAAAAATAGGATGGCAATTTCCACCTCAGGGATGTTAGAGAGGCAAAGATTTTTTTTTTTTTTTTTTTTTCAATTTACTGCACTGAGAACACAATTGAAGGCAAATAATCATAAAACACTGGCACACATCAGATTTACCATGAATCATATGCAATGTGAAGACATTCAAAGGATGGCATAATGCAAGACTATCAATATATGATTAGCGGGGAAAGTAGAAAATCGGGTCATTATTTGGATCCTCCTAACCTCCATAAAATACTTCTTAGACACAGTTGTCAACTATGCGTAACGACGCGTGCCTCTAGTGGCACCGCGGAAGAAGGGTCGTGAGGCGCACGCAGATGCACGGCTTTCCTGCTCTCCCTTTTCATCTCGCACAAGCTCGAACATTTCCAAAATGAATATTGTATAACAGAGACCCTTTTTGAACAGATTTGGGCGTTATTCAATAACCAGCTTCGTGCCACAGCCGTGCGCAACTGGAGAAGAGCGCCGCGGAACGGTTTTTCCACCCTCTCTCAAAGTGTCTCTGTGTTTTATGAACAGTTTTCGTAACTGGGATGAGGGACTCGAATGATTAAACTGCAATAAGCATTTTTTTTGGAACGTCTGAAGTAGAAAGTTTACGCATGCAGTCCCCAGCACTTATTGTGTAACGCATTTCTCTGTCTTTTGGGCAACAGAAACGTTCGAGGCGACCCAAAGTTCCGCAGGCGCAGTTCCCCTCTTCCACAGCGGTGCGGGAGTCCGGCTCGGTTGTTGCTGTGGTACTTGCCAGTAGACAGATAGCATCGACGGTAGGAGGGGATACAGAGACTCCTGCAGGCTAATTGTAGCAGCCAACGTTCGCAGGTGTATCACTGATCCGCCTGTGAGGGACTGGGGGGCTTCATCCTGATCGAGCCGCTCTGAGACTTGTGGGTAAAGAAAAAAAAAAAAGAAAGAAAAAAACACTGGGAGAATGTTGCACCAAGTACAATGAGCGCAAATTTGTCGCAGACACCAAAATCCACATATGACTCCGTCGAATTCAAATTTGATGAGCAATTCTGAGTCGTCTTTGGAATTTTAAAAAAGTGGATCCCGCGACTTTACAATCATGCGAAATACTTGGTTGTCTCCCCGGAGTGCGATTTGGGAATACTGGACATCGCTCCTTGCATGTCTCTTTTGGATTCAGTACTCTTACGGGATGCCTCATGTTATTCGAATAGGTAAGTTGTTCACATTTACACAGCCACATTTGTATGATAATCTTTAAAGTTGCACCCTCTGCATATCATTTCAGTGTGTGTCCTTATCTGTGCGTTCACATCGGCAACGGTTCCTAATTTTCGGGAGTAAATGAGTAGCCCCTTTCATTTATCATTTGTCACTTGCAAGTCGGGCATCATGTGCATTTGTATTTTTACTTAACGGGGAATGAACACCACGCAACAGGAGAACCGTGCGTTATAGTGGAAGATTGCCTGTAAAAACTGAGGATGCCTACTCCAGTCTGAGGACGTAGAAGTGAAATATTGTGTTAATATGACCTCTGTGCACGCTGCTTTGTTGTCTATTCCATTTTCAGAAGCCCGTATGTCGAGAGTCTCTTACGTCTTTTAACAATCAATAGTCAAATACAGAAAGTAACTTTTACTTTTAAGAATAAATAACAGGCTGCAGTATAAAATCAACCTACACAAAGTTTCAAACAATGTTACACAATTCACACAGGGGGATTATTGAAGTTTTCATTTTCTCTCATCTTATCTTATCATATCTTATCTTATTAGCTCATCTTATCTCATATTATCTTATATGTAGCCTGTCATTTTCGATACATTCTGGCAAAACCCCAATCACAGAAAAAGTAACAAACCACACACACACACACACACACACACACACACACACACACACGCAGAATATATCAAAACAGCCAGTGCACTAATAATGATTAAAGTTGCCATGCAATATTGCGCGGCTAAGTCCTGTGTCCTTCCCTATGCTCTTTTCTCCTTCACGTCTATAGTGTGAGAAATAAAGTATCCACGTGGTGCTGGCGCTGTCGTTTTCAAATCACTCTGCGAGGAACAATGTGAGAATTGTCATTCGGAGACTGGCGATGCGATGAAACATTTTGCGCCGCCAGGAGACAGGAGCAGAATGAAGATCAATACGTTTTTTGTCTCGAGGCAAATCGTTTTTGACATTTGGCAGAGTGCCATGCAGGACAATTACTCAAAATGGCACTGGCCCACATTAACATACCACTACAACACCCAAAGTACAGGCGGGGAGAGAAAGGATCTTAATGGTATGCTGCTATTTTTCTGCAAGCAAAGATATAATTGCTGGGTGAATGTAGTTTAGTTAGAAAATTGCGCACTCTATATATAGGCTATCACAATTAATCTTCTATTCAGAGGGAAATGGCCTACCCAAAGCAGTTTCTTCTATGACATATAAGCAACATCCCACTCAGATTTTGTTATACATAATTTCTGTCAGGCCCAGTGGGTGGTAATTGAAAAGGCACATTGACTCAAATGAAATTTATTAGAGTTTAACAGGATAAAGCACAGTTTACAACCATGGGTGAATGCTGTCAAACCCCCTTGCGTATTTGCCTCTAATATGACTTATGAGAAAAGAGTCAAGACAAAGCATAATGTCTAACGCTGGAGAATAATGTTTAGTGCTGAGCATTATAGATGCAGCTCTCAGTCACTTGGGCTGGCCCAGCATGTCCTGGTGATTGACTGCTGCACTCTGAAGAGCTATGACTTCTCTGACACTGCTGTGCATGGACTTTGCTGATGTCTAGAAACTGCATAAATTCATCAGGCTTTGTTTTTGGTGATGTGAACTGAAATATTTTGGTCAAAGGGACATTTTTTTTTTCTTTTACTACAGCAGCAGATCCAATGAAGACCTGAAATAGACTGTGACAGGCTTTGTTTTTAAAAATGTCAGAGGTTCTGAGACAAATTTACCTTGAAATGTGCCACAGTCACACGATTGCTTTTTTTAGAATCGTATCTTTGTTGCAGTGCAGGTGCAGTTGGATTTCTGTGTTCTTGAGATAGTATTTTGACAGCCGGCTGAGAGAAAGGACATGTAAGAGAAGGTTGTTGAATTTGCCTCGATGCCATGAATAAAAACATTAAAGACATACTCAGAGACATGTCTGCACATGATCTTTAGAAGCAGAATGTTTATGTACAGAGGCCATTTGTGTATACATTTTATTTTGTACTGTAAAAAAAAAAAAGAAAAGAAAAAAACTAGGCTCACATGTCTGTCAAGTGGATTTATTGTGTAGAAATAACATGAACTAGATAATACAATAATTATGGAATTGACTGCACAAGATTTGTTAAAGTAATTTGGCTGTAATTTGTCTGTTTTAATATTGGTTAGGTTCAACGGCTATGTGAATATTCTGTGCAAGTGTGCAATAGATAAGCAGTGTGTGTGAGTGTGTGTGTGTGTGTTATTGCACACATAGGATTCTCTGTGAGAAGGCGTTAGTATGCACAGTCTGTTGAGTTGTTTAGGGATGAGCGCTTTTTTGAGTGGGTGTGTAGTGGACATTTTTTTTTCTTGTTTTTGTGTGTGATTTGGTACTTACTGTGTGTGTGTGTGTCTCTCTCTCTCTCTGTGTGTGTGTGTGTGTGTGTGTGTGTGTGTGTGTGTGTGTGTGTGTGTGCTCTGTGTCACAGCCACAATGCTGAAACCAGCAGAGGGCTCTCTCATAGTCAATGCACCATGGCCAATGTCGAACCTTTGCACTACCTTACCAACACAAACAAACCAGTGAAAATGGTGGATGTGGGCGGCGGTAGTGGAGCAGGGCGCTCTCTGTCTGCGCTGTGTCTGCTCTTGGTTAGGTGGCCTAAGCAGTTCTCCAAGTACACCATCTGGGTAATGGTGGGCATCCAAGGTAGAGTTGTTGCCATTGATTTTAGTGCTTTTACAGTGCATTGCTCTAAGTTGAGGCCAGATGGTCGATCAGACTAATTCTGTAAGATTCTAAGTGTTAGAGGGAATAAAAGACTATTCCTCCTGCATTTGTCCTCTCTCACACGCTGTGCTTATCTTTATTCTCCTTTCCAATTTCTTTTCGTGTTTTGTTTTTTTTTGCTGAGATGTTTGGCACCCTCTCATGTCATTCCTGGAAACATTTCAGTTAGATAATGCAACGTTATGTTGATAAAGACATACAGTATTTTGATGTACAGGAATTGATGTGATTACGCTCTTCTCAGAAGATAGCATGTAGATTTGTGTCTGCTGAGGCCGGTCTATACATCATTCATATAAACAGTATATGGATGATTTTCACTGAATATACAATATCGTTGTAAGTGTACGTGTGATAGTTTCAACCCGCACCATGTTCTGCAACCCCTGTGAACAGCTTTCCATCTGCAGGATTCCTTAATTCCCCTCTATGCATTGCTTTCTTCTCCACCAGAAAGGGGCTGAAAGATTTTGCAGCAAAACAAAACCTGAAAACTCCCAAATGAAAGCGGAAAGCAGATCACTGGAAAAATGAAACTAGTTACTTTTTTTTTTGCTAGAATTAGAACATGTCATCACCGGTGAAAGGAATATAGAAAATCTCACCAATGATACTGTAGCTTTAAATGGCACATTGTCATATTCCTGAATAGATGGTACAACTGAAGAGCTCCGTAAGGTCATGGGTGTGACTCGTGAAAAGCGTTCTTTCAGAAAGGTGCTGTTCTTTACATGCGGTTGGAGGGCATAACACTTCAGGAATAATACCAGCACTTTTATCTAGTCAGCTATTTCTTTGCATGTACATGACAGTATGCATATGACAGATAATGTATGTCTTCAGTATGGGCTGTACAGTACGGTGTAGAGGGAAGGTGCTGAAAACCACATGATGTAAGAGGGTAGAACCTATTGGAAGAAGCCGATGAAAATATATATATATATATTTTTTTTTTAAATAAGAAAGTGATAACAGTTATAGCAGTTTCACTGGTCTAATATTTGATCATTGACATGAGTCTTTTGTAAACTGTTCAAAGCAACGCAGACACACCCAGTGAAATTTGATCACATGAAAATACATGCATTACCGTGCATTCATATAATACAGCAAACATTACAACATAATAACAAATCATTATGCTTTGTCTCTTTTCATCTGTGGATTGATGAAACTAATTTATCATTTCTTGTCTCTTTATTTCTTACTGAGGTTATTCACAGCCTGACAGGGATTTATTGAATAATCAATTACTTTATCTACCTAATACTTAAAGCACTTCATCAGTGCCAGGTAATCAATCTCCCTCATGATTTCATGTTGCTTTCATTTCCTTAGCTTCTCGCTTTGCCCCCTACAACAGCTGGTCACAGGATTCTCATTTAGTCTCCCTAAAAAGCTTTGAGCGAGCATGACTTCAGACTTAATTATTGTGCGAAATAGCCCAACATGTAAATGCATGCTGACGAATGCGCGGTGCTTAAAGCTGTGTACAATATGACCACTCGGAAGCCCGAGTAGGAGAAATCGGACTGTGGCCACCACTTTGGTTGAAGTCTCCAAACACACAGCCACTTCAGAGGCTTGTCTTTATCCCTGCACCAGCAGAGAGAGACTGAGACGTTTTCATGTGATTAGCTCTTCTAGCGAGCTATAAAGACTGCACTCTCCACTCGCATGCTCCCTGAGATCCTCCTCGCCGGGGTTTGTGCAAATGTCTCATCTGAAATGACTCAGAAATATTTCAAGAGACTGCGAAAAGCTGTAATAGTACTTCAGGATTCTACTTTTAACAAAGTCAAACCCAAGGGCCGCTTGTGCGAGAATTACCCACAGGAGGATGGTATGGTTGGCAAAGAGTGGGAGGAGGAAGGGAAAAAAAGTGTTTGGTGATGAAAAAGAACAACTGAGAGATGCTGCATCAAAAGTTGTATCAAATTAAGATGGCCATCAGTTGCTGAGTGGAAATGAATATTTCATTTTCATCTAAATTTAATCTCTCCCCAGACAGAAAGGAGGAAGCAGGGAGAAGCCTGCCGGTAGAGGCTGGGGGCCGGGGAGTTGTCGTGGTGAATATGAACAAAGGCTGGGAGAGGTCACAGAAGAATTGGATCCAGGGAGAAGCTTCTTTGATGTGTAATTCTATTATCTCTGTTAGAGAAAGCAGAGATTGAAGGGGGAGGAATACAACGGTTGTTTTACCTGTGCTAACACACTCCCCTTCATCCGCTTGTATAAACATGTATGGTTAGGTGAACAGCAAAGAAACAGTAGAGGCGCATTTTTCTATCCCGTCTCTTTCTCTCACTCTCGGGTAAAATTTATACACACACACACAGACTCATACACACACACACACACACGCAGGCACATGCACACACACACGCGCACACATGGACATAAACTATATAAACCCGTATTCCATCCACAGCATTTTCCAAAACATATGTCTGGTCTCACTGGGACTCTTGTACACAATCCAATTCCATTCTCTCTGTCAGCACACTCGCAGCTCGTCATTAGCTTCAATCTAGCTGATGAGAAACGGCAGATGTTCGTTTTGTTGAGCAGAGGGCCTGTCTCCGAACGTGCTGTCTTCTGTACTTGCCTGTGATCCTGTTTATGCGCATTAGAAAGGAACATTCTACTTCCACAAACAAATATGTGCTTGAGGCGTGCCATACCCTGTCAAAATGCAGAATCTGTTTGCAAGGCAGAACCTGTTTTAACTTAAGTCAGTAAACCAGTCAACGTGTATTAAATGCACAATGTGACTCCAAGTCAAAGTGTATTAAATAAATAGTGTGTGTGTTTGTGTGTGTGTTCCAGGCAAGGTGTAATAAATGCGTAATGCTCCGAAATGTTCTCATAATGTGTCCGATCACTAACACTAATAAGACTTTACTGCAGAAAGGAAGCGCAGGTACTTAGCTCCTTGTTCAGTCACACATAATAATGATCATCCAATAATCCAAGCCACTAGGGGCTAATAGAGCGGATCTACCAACCAGTAAGATAATCCTATGACACAGCAGGGCCCTATCTAGCCCCAGCTAGCTTAGCCTAGCCACTGCTCACACACCAGATGGTGTTTTCATATCGTACTACAAAGTGTGTGCTCCACAGCGAAAGGTCTGCTGCAAGCATATGCTTCTAATGCCTATTTAAATAAATAAGGTGCTAGTTTCCTTATGGCAATAAATTTCATCTTTTTCATTCAAAAAAAAAAAAAAACGAGGCTGCAACTTTGCTCTTTCAGTTGAGGTTTTTACAGACATTTGCAGTTTTTCATTCACGCAGGTTTTCATTTGCAGACATAATTTTTAGGTCATCATTAGGAGTCATTTGTATTTGTCACGGAGTCCGCGCAGCACCTCACACCTTCACAGCATCATGCAAGTCAACTCAGAAAAGTCCATCAGAACAATAGCCTGATTGATTGGGGCCACAGTCTGTGTGTGAGTGCCCCTGCAGGCCCCCAGGGACTCAATGTCATTATAGCAGGACGTGTGCTTTCCTGGATTTGACAGTGTTTTGAAATTCATGGCTTGTCAATGTTGGCTATTTCCCCGTGAATGTTTCTGTACCAAGGCAATGAATCAAATTTCATGCTCTAGCCATTTGTCTTTATTATGTGCCCTTGTCCTTTCCATTTGACTCCCCCATCTCAGCCTCCTCGGGGCTCTGCTGGAAAAGTCAAATAACATCAAAACACTTAGAAAAGAAAGCTTGATCACGGGTCGCTTTGCTTCTTGGGTCATGCTAGCAATATAACATAGTTAATTGGAATGATCTTGTTGGAGGTAATTTGGTGATTATTTTTACATTTCAGCATGGGGAGCAATTTGTCTTCACTTTTCCAGACAAACTGTATACGTTGGCGCGCGCTCACACACACAGACACACACGCATGCACTCAAAGTACTGCAGCAAAAGAGAAAGAGCTAGGGAGAGCGAGCGAGGGTGGTTGCATAGATGAAGCTTGGGGACTCTTATTTAGCTTGTTAATTAGCTTGAACCTTTTGATCCCAATTTTAAAACCCGCCACGTTGCAACGCTGGCGCCTTTTGTGTGTTGCCCCAAGCAAGATAAAACTAAGCTTTATTCCTGTGCCTTTCAAACACCGTGGCATTCAACAGAGCAGCGTTAGCTTCTCTTTCCCCTCGTCCCAGTGTTAGCCTCGTCCTTATCTCTCCCCAGACGCTCTGTGTAAACTTGGGCACCTCTGACACCCCAGTTACATACAGTTACACGCAAGCATTACAATAACAAGACCTTTTCTTCTCACTGCTTTAAAGCAATCAGGATTTGACAGTAAAGGTATCAGTTGCCATGCACAGGTTTAAATCCTATTTAACTTGGGCTAAGGACAATGAATGCAGGGTGGCACCATTTCATTATGCCCTTTTAATCAAGCTCATTGTTATAGGTGCACTGCAAATGTCAGGTCTTGGTTGTGTGATTCCCTCAAATTGCCGTTCCATGACTGTAGGGGGATGTGTATATGTGTGCTTGAGTGTGTGTGTGTGTGTGTGAGGGAGACAGAGACAGAGAGGGAATGTGTGTGAGTGTGTGCATGACAAGGGGATGTATAAGGGGAGCTGGCATAGAATCCCTGGAGCGTAGGGGTAGAGCAGGAGTTACTAATCAACTCTGAGGGAATAGGCTGCAGAAGACTCACCCTCTATTTTCCCCCCAGAGAGAAAGAGAAGGAACAGATAAGACAAACCTCTTCAGGCCACAACCACTGCAAATGAATGGCTATCACCTAAAATATCTGGGGGAAACAGAGATCCTTTCCACCACATTCTGCCTCACACCTATTTTTTTTTTTTTCCATCCCAGCAGTAACAAATACGGGGACAACAGCAGGAAGTGTATAAGACGGGGTTACCTCTCTAGCCTCTGTGCTCATCCCTCCACTGATGGATAGCCAGGAGGTTGGAAGCCAATGTCAATTTAGTTAACACAGCGAATGCCCAGAAGATTCCACTCAGCACTGATGCTGTGTGCAGGCGAGACAATCTGGGATGGTCTTTCCTGTCTGACTGAATGTTTTACTGGCTGCTGATCCACTGTCCAAGTTGCCCCCAGAGAGCAGTGTGGTTAACCGCAGAATGGTCCCTGTGACTCATCTATGTCTGCATGTGGCCAGGTGCAGATATGTGAACGAGATGGAGATTTTCATTGACGGGGAGGAAAGAGGAGAGGAAGAAAGGTATAGTGGGTGGCTTGGGACTAGCGCTACAGTTTAGCAAAGCTATTAGTGATGCTTATATGAATTAAGCCCTTTAATGTACCAGCAGAAAGGTAACGATCCCTCAGGTTCGCTCCACTTCAGACGGAGGTTTGAGATACAGAAGATACTCGGAGGTTCAGAGACGGCTGTCATAGTAACCGCAGCTCACGCAACACTGCCAAACTAGAACGTGATTGGTGAAGATTATAGTGTTTGATTAGTCTATCATCTAAGCAGCAGGTTGATTTTCCAGAGAGTTAATGAAGAATTAGGCTACTGATTGTTTTGTTCCCAAATCATGTTTTCCAGTCTCAAGTGTTTCTCTTTCTTCACTCCCAGTCTCAAGTGTTCAGTCTCATGTGTCTCTTGTTCATTTTTTAACTGCTCATTGGACTCGTGTTTGTAGTCATCAAAACAACATTGTTGAAATGTTAACATTGCTTCAATTTTAACTTTGTTAAATTGCTTTATAAATTTCATGATTCTCCCATAACTTAATTTTGATGCATTTTTACCATAAATGTGACTCCAGTATATAATATCTTTGTTTATGTAATGATGCATTTCAAGGCTCTATAAATATATTTTAAATATTTGTGAATTTGTCTGATGAGTAAATCATTAGTACAGTTTTCCCATGCAGTGCAATCTATTATCAAATCTGTCCATTTGTGTCCCCTTACAGTGTGGTTTGCATAATGCTTCATTCTCAGTTTGTGAGGTCAATTAATAATAATTCACAGGCCTTAAGTTTAGCTGCAACAAAAAACAGTCAGGAAAAGAAAATCAAAATCTCATATGCACAGATAATTCCTCCCTTTTAGCCCCTTAAGACTGTCTCAGACTTGTTTTACATTGTCCAGAGAGGAAAAGCGGAATTAATGCTGTGAAAGCTAGCTAATTTCTGAATGAAATTGGGCAAACTCCAAACTATGCTTCTAATTGCTTTCCACTGAGAGTGAATTTAAGACCATGAAATTTGCCTGTGCCACAATAGTCTGCAATCAGCAAGTATTATCTGGTTTGATGAAAAGGATCAATTGAAGGAATGCTACAACAATCATATGCAAATTTAATGAGACATCTGCAGTGTATTAGGTTGATTATTTTCATTGCTAAAGCAAACAATGCATATCCTTCTCGCCTGCCATTTAATCAGAAATGCCATTATACGTTAACATTCCATACCATTGGGGTTATAATTTCATCTTTCATTAAATTACACAACATTTTTTATTTTATTTTAATGGATATCAGCACAGGATATCAGATGGACATCATCAACATTTAAAACTATGGTATAATTTGTGAATTCCTGTGAAACTTGCTGAACCTGCTGTCCTAGAAACAGAATGACAAAATGCCAAATGCAATTTTGTGCCAGTCCAACAATGGCCAGTACAGCAAGTCGAAAGGTAGAACACTGTCTTCTGTGACTTGAAACAAGGAATGGAAATAGACTGCTGCAGCTACTATCCAATTACCTGTCTAGACTTAAAAGTCTATTAAGAAAATTTAGAATGCATCACAGCGTAGACATGTCAATAATCTAAGTGTCTTGAAAGGTCTGTTAGAAATTTCACAAACTGTAGGCAAGTGGGAGCAAGACTTACTAAATAAAGACAGCTGTAACAGTCATGAGGCTGTTATACTAATATGGCTACTTCTACCTTATGTATGTACAAGCAAATTTCAATTCATATAAAATCTAACTACAAGTTTATGTTGCTTCGATTGGATTTAAACAACTCATTTGCTGTTCACTTAACTTTTGAATATGTTTTCCATTTATAACAAGAGGTCAGCTTGATTGATACTTGAGAAAATGTATAACAATTAGAACATTGACCACATTTAAAATAATTGGCATCACGCTGGCATCACAGAATTAATGCTCAGTTAATGTCCTGCTCAGCCTCCTCCTGCACTGTCCACATATGGATCGCCTGTCTGCCAGAAAGGGTAATTAATTCAAATGTGGTTAGGCCCATTCCTATAGAGGACATAGGTTACAATACACAGTATAAAGAAAGTGCAATCTCCTAATGAAACAATTTTAAATGAAACTAGACAGAGTCAGTTTGACATAAAGAATCCAACACAAAGGCACACAAATGTCTCTATCGAGAATATATTATTCCAAGACTGCAGCGATTGCCCTTTGTTAGATGTGCATACATCCCTTGTACCGGGCATGGTGGAAAATCAGAGATTTAACCACATGAGATGGAGAAATTATTGAAAAAGGGAGGAAATCATTCTCTTTTTTTCTCCCTCAGGGCCTTTTGGAGGCCGGGGGATAATCAGCAGGGTTTGTGAGCTATATTTCCAGTTCTTAATGACGGCTGGCACGAACCAAGACAGATCAGAGCGCTCACGTTCTCCGTCAATATTCTGCTCAAGCTGCTGAGGACGCTACATGACAGAGATGACAGGATGAGCATGGTGTGTATGTGCGACTGTGTATATGTGTGTGAGTGTGTATATATGTGCTATCTGAGTGGACCCTATTAGTGCAGGGAGCCTCTCCAGCCACTGTCAAACTTTAAAATAAGGACAGGAGAAGATATTACCTCCAATTATGGGCTTTGGTACAACTGTGAAGCCTGAGCTCTATCAAGCTGTCGGGTTGTCAGACTTCTGTTCCTTTATTAATTAATTTTCATTTCATATTAGACGCACCGTGATGATAGACAAAGAACCCCTTTTTCCCCTACGCTTGTCTCCTCCTGCTCCCCCATCTTCCTTTCCTCGAGAAAAGAAATAACCATTTATTTGACGTCGTGTTCTTTTAAGAGGGTAAAAGATAAGCTTTTGTTTGGGTTTCATTCACTCGCTATTCCTCTTTTCTCGCCAGACAGGAGATGTGACCCTGCTCAACATGTGCTCATTGTGCTAATCCCTTGCCAGGGTACAATGAGAGTTCCGTCCCTCACCTTTCCTGACCCATACCCCTTCTGTCTCCTCATCGCACTGTATTACAGGACTTACATTTCAATTTGCAATCCCAATCACAGGGATCTTATGAGCTGCTGGTTGTAAAGCTATTGAGCCCCATTCAATCTTTTCCCCTCATGTTTCCAATCCATTTATGGTCATTTAAAGATATTAAAGGACCTGAATGAACCGGTTGCAGAAATCTGTCTAGTTTTTTTTTTAACAGGTTATTTTTCCACACACCCGCTCCTCCTCCTCCACCCCTTTACTTCCATGCAATGCTTCCCTGGTCATCTGTGCACCTTGATTTGAGAGGTGAGGGTAGTGGGGGAAGGAAGAATAACAGCACATGGAAATGGGCTGGTGATTGCCTTCCTCCCTGCGTGTTGATGGAGGGCTTGAGTGATCGCGCCCATAGATGGAGCCCCTCCTTGGGGGTTGATTAGCTGTGGAGCCCTGGAGCTGCACAGTGACACGCTGGCTCATCAGACCCTGCTCAGCCTGTCAGGGACCCTTTGATTGCATGGTGCTTCAAAATTGTCCCCCATTCTGCTTTAGTGTCCGGTGGGCTACCATCACATCTTCATGTAAGAGAATGCACCACGCAGCGCTCGACTTTTCCAGTCATTTTACTGAATATACACATGAAAGGAATGGCTCAGGGAGATTTAGGCCTTCTAGTAGATTGAGTTGTTTAAGCATGAGATTCTAAACTAACAGGTGAGCCTAAAGTTATGCTCTTTAAGACCATGCATGCAATTTATACTATTCATCATACAGCTGAACAATCCTCAAAGTGTATCCCTCATCTGCAGCAAACATGTCTTCCCTCTGAAGCCTTAAAGTCACATCATTATTACCAGCTTGTTGTTTTTAGAGGCAGAATGCTCAATGAAAAGGGCCGTCATAGACATAATGCAGTATTATGATATTGCACATTGCATTGTATGAATATAGAACAGGATTGAATTGGTTGGACGCAGGCGGGGGGTACTAAGTTTATGTCAGAGTGCTGCGTCTTTCTCCCTGTCTCCGTCCGACAGCACCACCAGCTGAAAATGGGACCTGTGTAATGGCTTTTTTAGCAAGGCAATTGGAAAGGAATATCCATAATGGCATTCACAATGGTTTGGTCGGTAGACATGATTGAAAGTTAAGGCAGTCAGAACGGAGAGCTCTGGAACAGGTTATTGGTTCATATTACTCATGTGGGTGAACCTCTGGAGGTTTGGAATTCTTCGAGTCGTAGACTTCATTAATTCTTTCTATGTCCCGACATCAACTTCTGGTGGCACTTGCAAGTTGTGACCTGTGTGCATGCACTGGGGATCAAGCTATAACATAATGATTCTTATTAGTTTGAATAGATGTAGATCTGTATCTGACCTACGGACCTTGCTATAAGTGTTTTGACCCTACTGTAGGTAACTGCTGATACAACTACGGGTCAGGAACCAAAATGGGTCAAGGGCTTGCTTCTTGCGCGTCACCACACATGTTTTTAAAGACCCCATGAAAGTGCATTTTTCCTTCCTTGATTTGATGCATTTCCTGTTTAAACAGGATGTTAGGGCGGGGCATAAGGCGTTGAGAGATCATTCAAAAGTCTAAACCAATGGAATATGAGTCAGGGAGAGAAAGGCGATTTTATTTGATAGGAGGGGCAGGATTGTTCAAAAATCTGATGGTTTTATTGGTTAGAAATGTATATTGACGCCTACTAGTGCAGCATGAGGTCACCATGAAAGATACTCTGTTTTCCAGGAGGTAAAAGTAATGGGAGTTCATTTCATGGGGACTTTAATGTATTTTGAGACTGGGGTCTTCGGCAAAAGGCTGTACTTCTCATCTGTTTCTCGGCTGGTGTACAAGGCAGTGACTCTACATCGTACACAACACAGACAGAAGCCCAGTCTCAGGCTCCGCGCTTCGCCTGGCACGCTGGCTGTGCTCTCCTACGGTCCAACCTTCTGCCTCTAGTCAAGCACCCAGCAGGTCTGCCTTGGCCACACGCTACTGTCGGGCTCGTCCACTCACCAGATAGCCGGGACGACCTCCAGTCACTCAGCCCAGCAGCTGCCCTTCACTCAACCACGACAGCACACACGAGATGACACCACTCTGCTGTCTCGTCTCCTGCAGCCCTTTCCTGTGCACACAACACACACCGGACCCGCAGAGTAAGACTTCAAATACAAAAGATGACCTCCATGTTTTGTAGAATTACTTCGCCCCCTGTTCTTGATGTGTGCAATTGCATTTATCTGCCTGCCAGCTTTTATCTTATTTTCTACCAAAGAAGTGGTGACTGTGGCCACAGGCTTATTCATGTCCAGACCCTTTACACACAAAATAGGCTTTTGCCTGTTGTCAGGCTTGGGATAAAATCATTCACATCCTGAGCTTAGAGTTTGTTGGTATGTTTTCTTCCTTTTTTATTTCTTATTCTTATTTCTCTTGTGTCCAAAGGAAATGCATGGTTTCTGACGTCTCACTTCCATACCAGCTATTTCCTTCCCCTCTGGCTTTGTGTAATCTTCAACATTGGCTTTGTTTTATTCACCCATTACAAGTGTCAGTGATTTCACCTTTTCACAATGCCAAGCACCCGCTACATGTTTACTAGACTTTGAGCATAAAACACGACTCTTTCCCTGGTGTTGCTTTGATAGAGATTACAGTGTCACAGCTCTTGAATGAAATAGGACTCGCCGTGTCAGCCTTGTACTGGGTGATAGACTTACAGTGCCGGAGGAGACTTGTATTGAAAAATAAATCCACCATCATATTCAGCACAAGCATTTACATAAGAAGTGGAGGGCTGCAGCAGATGAGTGGCTTGTAGTAACATTACACATTTGTTCAGTAAAGAATGAGTGAAGGTGTTCACCGTGCATCAAAGTGAAAGCCTGAGAGAAAATATTGGCTTTGTCAAGGGCCCCTGAAGAGTGCTGTAATCAGGGTGAAAATGACATGTTTGTTCATACCACCATAGCTTGTGTCTGTGTATGTGTGTTTGTCTCAGTGAGAGAGAGAGAGTGTATGTGTGAGACAGCGAGAGAGAGAGAGAGAGTGAACATAAGCATTACTACTTTACTTAGAAAGGCTGTGGACCTTGAATATGTTTTATTTGTTTTCTTCATATTAGGCAAACAATTTAGGTTGTGGCAATGGAATATGGGAATAGATTTAACAGCATCTCTTTGATTTATGTTACCTTTTTCACACCTATCCCTTAGTGTGATGCATCTGAACATTGTGTTTGCTCCTTAATTGGCACTCTAAGCATCACAGTACACTTCTCCATTTGTAAACTTTGGGCTCCTAATGATTCTGATGAAGACCTTTGATAACCAAAAAAAATATTTTACTCTTAAATGTATGTATGTATGTAGGGTTAACATTGGTAAGGGGTAGAGCTGAACAATGAATCGAAAAAAAAATTAAATTGCAATATTCCAATTTCAAAATTGCTTCCAATTTCCAATTCCTGCAATTTCAAAATCGCAGAGGCTGCAATTAATTGCTAAAGAGAGGGGCGTCCAAAATGGATTTCTAAACAAGATGTTTTAGAGCTCCAGGTAATCTCTGGTCCACGAATCAAATACAATGTTGGTGAAAACCTTTCATCATACTCAAACTCAGTAAATCCTGCACACTGACATCTATTTTTTTTTTTAACAAAATCACTTTTCTTTAAACAATTGAGTTGTAGAGAGTTGTAAGAGAAAAAGAGTTGTAAATAAATTATATCAAGAAAAACTTGATATGAATCGCAGTTTAAATCGCAACTGCAATATTCTGCCAAAACATCCCAATATCTTTCAGGGCACACAGGCCTCTGTCCCCTCCGTTTGAACAGTCAGCTAAACTAAAAGGAAACTTTTAAGTGCCCCACCTTGTGTAATGCTGACCAAAGTGGATGAGGGAAAAGCATGGGGAAATTTCTGCAGGAAAGACTAAGACAAGCAATTCAGCCTGTAGCACTTTATCATATTCAAGGACAGTACAGCAGTGATCATAAAGTCTTAACACATCAAAAAAGGTCAGCATACCCTCTGACCCGTGTCTGTGAAAAACTCTGGAAACATTTTGTGTGAACATTTTGAAAACCACAAGGTCTTATGGCTGTGGTTATTTAGGCCATGCACCTTCACATATACTTAGGCTTTCTTTTCAATGTGGCAAACATAGGATTATGCACTGATCTTGGTTTGCCTAATGATGAAATATTATGAAATATTACCCACTGTCCACTGTCAACCATTAGCGTATTCATTTTCTATGGGCTGCATAATATGTTGTACTTTGCAGAGCTGCACACATTCCTGGTAATGCGTCACTGCTGGAGACAGATACACTCAGTTCAATTCAAAGCAAAGCATGTCATTTTGTTGACAAGCCGTAGCTGGGTGCCTGTGAGCATGCGTGTGCCTGGGAAGACATGTAATTCCTTATTCTCTCTCAGAAAAATCAGCATTATGACACTGAGTCTGTCAGCGCCGCGTGCTCAGATCACTTAACTGGAGCGTTTCCATTCTGCTGAAAATCAAAGGACAAATAATGATACAGCTGATGCAACATTTAAAACAGGAACAGTTGCTCATGCACACTGATATTAGAGAGCCAGGTGGGGGGCAGCACAGAGGGGATACAAAGAGTTTATGGATGCTCAACAATAGAATGACTATGCTCAAGATAACCTGATTCGCTGTTCGACTGTGTATTTTTCAAAAACAATGTGGTTCTTCTACTTGTGGCCATGAACAGATCCATTGGAGCAGGTCTTGGTTAATTGCCTTGCTCAAGGGCACCTTGATGGTAGTTGTTACTGGTGGGATGAGCACTCCCCCAGGCTACATCACTGACCTGCTGGTCACAAGCCCACTTTGCTAACCTCGTCTTTGTAAGCTATATGAGTGTTAAACAGTATAGAGAAATGGCTGGTAGTCATTGTGTGCATTATGGCCTTGCCCCCTTCCAGTGGAAGGTGGAAAAGGATCAATGTGGATGCATATATTGCCCTAGCTAGTGCTGGCCAGACAGATTTTAACACCAAAAACTCTTCATAGCAACGTGGAATGTGGGAATCAGTAGGGGTTGCTGCTGACGTGTGAGCATTATGATTAACGTGTCCAGAGGGTTGAGGAACCCCACTGAAGCTGCACGCTCACTTCAGGTCAAGGAGAAATAGAAGCCATTTGTTTTCTCCACTGAATTTGGCACAGGAGAAGGAAGTCGGTGCTGTGCTTATTGGCTAATAGCTCTCGTTGCAATTTAACATCTTATTAAAGCCGAGCCCTAGATTTCTCCTCTTGTAGCCCCTTTCAGTTTGAACCCCCAGCTGCTTTTCTGATCTATTCATATTCAGCAGTGTGTTAACATCGTCATGTGAACACATATATTATTCATGCAATGTTTTGCTTTCTGATATATACATATAAATATATATATATATTTCTGATTTTGACATTTCAAAGATTTTAGTGCAGAATTTGTAACACTCACTACCTGTCCATAGTGCATGAATTGCATGTGAAAAGCACCAAATGGTTCAACAGAAGAGGTCAATAGAGCACAGAAATTGCTTTAAGACAAATGATTGCCCTGCAAATGCCAGGTGCATTATGTTGTCTTTTAACGTGCGGGTCAGATTTAATAAAGAATAAAATAAAGATGCACTTTATTGATCCCCTAGGGGAAATTCGGGTGTCACAGCAGCAATGTACAGTACAGTAGCAGAACAAAGAGAAGGTAATAAAAAAAAAAAATTGAATAAGAATAGTGCAGAAAGGATATAGGCAATATACATAACAGTATAACAATATAAATATAAAACGATTAAAAAGTGTCTCAATGTCCAATATCCTAAAAAAAAAAAAACATTTCTTCTGCAACACATCGTCCAGGGTGGTCCACAACTATTTCAACTCACCATATTCATGTATAAAGCATATAGTAAAACTGGCATATTCCACTGGCTTCTATTATTCCAAGCTCCAGCATTTCCTTTGTTCTAATTAGTGCAAAATGCGTTCTAATTTAAGAGGAGAGTGACAGTGCTGCGACAGTATTAACTTTCTCCTTAACTTCCAAAGTTAACAAGGGATATGCATTAAATCCCCTCCTCATATCACTCTGTGGTTGTAATACTTTTTGACAGTGTGTAATTGGAAATCAGATGTCTGTAAATTCCTCACCAACTTGATGCACTGCATTGATCTTAGGGTGTTTTGATAGGAAGTGAAACTTGCCCAAGAAATTACACTTGGAAAACACTTCTCAGTGGCAAATACACACAATATTACCATGGCCATTCCCCATCTCTCTCTCTTTCTCATTCCCTCCCTCTTGCTCTTTGTCACTGTCTCTCTCACTCACATACGCACACACACACACACACACAGACACACAGACGCAGACACACACAGGCTGTATTCTATCACATCAGGCGAGGGTGAATATGAGACAAATCATCCATTATAAGAACTTGATTGGTTCTGTAGTGGCAAATATCGTGGCCCCATTTAATCCCCTCACCACACACACACACACACACACACACACACCTCAGCGCTGCCTGGCCAAGCCCCTTTCATAATTTTCTTGTCAAGCATAGCAGACAGCCTAATGTGAGAGGGCAAGCACAGTGTAAACAGTGGACAGATTTTAGATGTATCACTGTAATGGAGTAATTACCTGGCAGTGGGGAACTGCACAAGGCTGCTAACCAAGACTCGGGCTCAAACAAAGGGTCAGCCTCTTGGAGGATCAAAAGGAAACTCCAAACATGGTATTAATTTTGAATCTCCAGCATCCTTTGGCCATATTTTTTGTTAAAACATGCACAACTTCCTCCATTTTTAACCTGGACCCTATTTTCCCATATTTTTTCATTAAACTGTTTGACTCTGACCAAAATCTTCGTTAGAAAGCTTCACTATAGAGTTACTTACGTCTTGATTGCTTCGTGCACAGCTCCAATACAGTCCTATAGGACCAACGGATACTCAAAAAATCAACCCCAAAAGCATCTTTGTCAACACATTGACTGCTGGCTCTGTAATGAGACATGTTGGTAAAGAGATATAAATAAAAATCAACTAAAGTTACGCCTTTCTCATACAGTTTTGATGCTATCTTAGCCATTTCTGCCTTGTTTACTCTTTGCCAGCTGCTGCTGCCTCTACATGCGCAGTTGTGTCAAGTAGTGCAAAATAAATAATGAAAGTCATAGATAAACTGATTAACTCCATGTCTCATTACAGAGTGAGCGTTAATATGTTGAAAACGAGATGCTTTTGGGGTTGATTTTCTTTGTTTCCATTGGCCCTACAGGACTGTATTCGAGAGCCGCGCACGCAGGCAAACAAGATGTGAGTAGCCCTATAGTGAAGTAATTGTAAAGATTTTGGTCAGAATTTATTGGTATGATGGAAAATGATGGGAAAATAGGGTCCAGGTGGAAAATGACTGGAGTTGTGCTTTAGCAACTGGTAACCATGGGGCAGATTTTCTTGTTCAGTTTTTCTTTTCACTGTAAAAGCAGACACTGGGAAGCATGGAATCGCTCCGCTGCTCACAGTTTGTGGCGGCTGCTGTATTGAAAAAGAATTATTAGATTTAATAGTATGTAGGGAAGAGAAAAGCAATGAATAAATAAGAGGTTATACAGTGGCGCAATTCAAATCAGCCTCGGATTCAATTTGTCGATGGAATGGTAATAGGGAGGCCAGAGAGAGAAGGCAGAAAATGGTATGTGATTTTCCTCACCCGCTTGCATCACACCATGCTAATTTGTGTTTCATGCTCTGCAAATGCAGGCCAAACCACTATTTTTTCTCCCCCCTACCCTGGCCTACCATAATTTTTAAAAAGGTTTTTTTTTTTTTTTTTTTGAAAGAGCTCCCATTCTTTGAAAACATTAACTCCAGTTGATGGTATTGGGAATAATTGTGAGAGCTGAACAGCTTGTTCAGCTCTCACAAGTACAGACAGTATTTTTGCACGAGAACTCCTTTTGGCTGGCTCACGGTTCATTTTCATGATGTCTGCATAGCCTCGTGGCTCTCTTCAAAGACCACAAAAAAAGTGTGTGAATAAGAAAAGCACAGTGTAAATGGCCCTCCTAATGACTCTCAGCAGGACTACCCCTTGTATCTTTTATGAGGCAGGAAGAAAGGCGCGCATCATTATACGGCGCCCATCTGAAATCCACCAGCAGCATGATGCTCAACAAAGAGAATCCCCTCCTGGCAAATCGGGCGTAATGGGACACATTAGCGTATCGTTAGCCTGTTAGCGTGCCTGGAGGTCAGACACTGGCTGCCATGTTCCTGCTGCTGTAGAAATAGAAGAGCTGGCTCTGGATGTCTCTTCATTCATTTGTGAACAGATAAAACACCAGCACAGACATGTTTCTACTTTGAAGGTTTGCAGTTCTTCTGCAGGATTTAGTGTGGTTGATGATTAAGAAATGTATTCCCGTCTAGTGTATCAACAGACCCTCCTACTCAGCAAACAGTGAAAATGTCTCTCAAAGTAAGTGTTGGTTCCTCAGAGTAGCAGTTTACTTGCAGCAAGTCCCTCATGTTAAAGTGCATGACAAATGTTCATAAAGTCTCCCTTATGCATTTGATAAAAATGGATTACCCTCTCTCTCACTTAACTACTTTACACTGAACACTATAATTCTCTATGAAGAAAACCAGTTTTATTCTTTGGGATAGGTCCCTCACTCTCTTGTGGCAATTGTGTTAGGTCAGTAAAATGTCCTTTTTTAAGAGAACTATTTTTCTTTCTTTCTAGCGGGCCCACTACAGGAATGCATTGTCCAACATGTCTCCAGTTAGAGCTTAGCAAATGCAAGTCTATTATTAGTTAAGAGGATATTGAAGATGTCCATTGTATCAATCAAGCCAAATAATTGACACTCCAAGTTGCAGAGAGAGAGAGAATTCAGTGAAAATATTGGATGAATCAGATATTGGTCCTTTATCTTGTGTGTTCTGCCCCCTTTTAACTTACAAGGTGTAACACAGAGCAAAGTGTGACAGTTGCGTTGTGAGACTGTCAGTAATCTATGAAGGAACACCAAAGGTCTGATGGACAGTAAAAAGGGATGTAGATTAACGGACAGCTAAGCAGAGATGGATAGGAAGATGGATGGAAACCACAGCAACAAATGACGTAGAGATGGGTGGACAAAGCGAAAGATAGATGGTTGTGGCTGGGGAGAGGTTGATAGAGAGGGAGAGAGAAAGAAAGTGATGAGGCCTGCCACTGTAGCAGTCACCTGGCATCATCTGTCACTCACTCTATGGCTCTCTCGTGATGGGACCAAGCCCCAAAATATCATCTAATTTGACTCACCTTCAAAATGATACGCACCATCAGAGGCATCATAGGCTGTATTATGGCAAAATGATTTTTGAATAGCAAAACAAATGACCTTCCAGGTTCCTGCGCCACCACATCATGCGGATTGAAGCCTAGAAGATCCTTCAATTGCCGGGGGAATAGATAAGCGACATTTCAAAGCATTACTGCGCAATACGGGCCAGGGTGAAAGGTGTGAAAGTGGGGAATTGTAAGGCTAACAAGTGCAAGGGCTAGTCAACGAATAATGGGAAAGTCATCTGTGAGAGATGAGTATCAATTAAAGGCACTTAAGGTGCTAATGATCAGCAAAAGGTTCCTAATGAGGATATGTGAAGGTGGGATCACATCTCTGCGAGTCAAGTGCAGTGTTAAGATTCCAGCAGGATGCTAAAAGCTGTGAAATGCACGCAGGCACACACACATCACACCATCAAGGTCATTAGACACTGTAATTGACTTTGGTAACACTGTTTCAGGGGAAAACAAAGTTGAATTTGAGAAACTGAGCTGGTCTCAGGCTCTTCGCTGGTTCAACTCCTATCTTTCCAATAGAATGTTTTCAGTTATCATAGTCAACTTATTCCACATGCTCAGGAGATGCTGCATGTGGTGTCCTGCAGGGTACAAATTTGGGCTCCAGCTTATTCTCTATTTCCAGGCTTCCATTTGGACATATTATCAGCAAACTTAACATAAATTTTCACTGCGATGTCGATGACAGTTACATCTGCCTCTAACACCTAACAACACTAACAGTCTAGCCACTCGTATAAACTGCCTTGCAGATATAAGGTGCTGGATGTTACTGAATTTTCTCCAAATAAATGAAACCTATAGGTGAACTGTAATTTTTGATATTAATTTGAGCTTTGACAAGCATTGAGCAATATTTCCAAAATGAAGCACTTTTTATCTTTTAGTGGTCTGGAAAAAGTCATGTATGCTTTGTCTCTTCTTGCCTAGACTTCTGTAACTCTCTGTATTGCGGCCTCATGCTGAAATCCCTCTGTCATCTCCAGCTTTTACAAAGGTCCACTCCTATGATTCTTACTGGCACAAAAAGACCACATCACCTGGTTTTAGCATCTTTACATTTGTTACCTACAGAAGCCCTGAAAGGCAAGATGATTTGTTTTGTTTTTTTTGCAGCCAATTTCTAAGTTTATCTAGTTTGGACCACTTAGTAACCCTAAAACAGATGCATGAAACAGGCCAAATCCATTCCATATACTGAGGAAAACTTTAGGTTTTACCAAACTCTAAGACTGGCATAATCAAAAGGGTCCTTCACTCCATTATTTGCCTCATTATATCAACTCTAACACCATTCAAATCTAACTTATGAAGGCTATCTGAGGCCTGCTTATGAATACAGATAGCCTATATTGAAAACCAGCAAAATGGCCTAGCCATATCTAAGCTGCAGGGAGTCATTAAATAACCCATTTAGGCCTGAAAACAAAAGCATCTAATCCACCCATTCTAGACTCATTCACTCCTCAAAACTGTACAGAAAATACCCTGGGCATTAATTGAATCCACATCTCCCCTTAGTAAGAGCAGGCACAATTAAAACAACTATTGGAAAAACCCACTGCACATAGGCCATCACATCCCACGCTGATGGAAACACGGGAGTACAGATACAAAGGGCACTGACCAAAATCATGCATTAATGAAACGTTTCCTTGTATATGCCAACATTCACTATACATATCTAATTTATGAAAGTAATCTGAGGTCTGATCCTAAATGCAGACACTTCAGAAACACAGGATCACATCGCAAAACAGGCAAATCCGACTTTGAGAAAAAGTGACATCAAATAAACGCAGTAAGCTCAATAACAAAAATGTCCAATATGTTCATTAAAAGCTCATTAAAAGCTCTAAAGAAAGTACCTGTGGTCTCAATTTGATCTAAATCTCCCGTTAGAAAGGGCAGGCGCAATTTGTCAAAGGCAACGTGCATTTACAAGCAAATGCCTGGTTCAGCACCACGGACAGCGTTTTTTATCAAAAGGAATCGTCATCGTTTAAATTACTTGTTTCTCAACTTTTTTTTATTTAATGAGATTTTTTTAATTGTTTTTGACCTCCCTTTCATGGTTCTTGCCTTTCTTTTTTATGTTTCTTACCTCGCTTTTATTGTTCTTTTGGATTTTGCTGTTTCATTTTATCTTCTTGCTTTCTAAACTTTACAAAGTGCTTTGTAACCGTACTTTGAAAAATATGTTAATAGAGATTATTATTATTATTATTTGTTAATATTATTTCAGTCATTTGTTTCAGAAGTGAGTTATAAACCAGCACCATAGTGAATGAGGTGTTTTGAGGCCTTTCACTGATGTTAATTCTTTGGACTTGAACACGTGTGACTGGACATTTCAAGAGGAATTCATTCTGTCACCTTCAGTAAAAAGAAACCTGCTATGGAACATAATGCTTTAACATAACGTCTTAAACACATTGGCAAATGAACAAGGTAGGCTCTTTCCCGCTATGGATTGAGCCGTGCTCCGTCCCGGCTTTACGAAGAGGACATTGTCTGGGCAGGAAAGAGCATGATACCACTGACACTGCACACTCTCTCAGCACCTCCGGGTATTTGATTATCTCCGTAGCAACCTGCTCACTGATGACCCCCATTACCCACCTGGCGCAGAGGTCAGGCACGTATTGCGTCAAATAAAATCTACTTCCTGACAATCTCGCTCACAAGGCCACAGGAAACATGGAGAGGCTGGAAGAGGGTCCTCGACATTCAACAATGGGAACCATCTGCACGTCTACGGATTGATTCAATCACATGCCACAATGTTATGTATTTTTTTCCCCTCACATATGCCTGTGCGGAGCTAAATTATGTTTTTGAAATATTTATTTGTACTTCGGGGCATTGGAAGCCTTTGACCTCCTGAATTGCAAATGTAATTTCCCCACCATTGCACTTCACTCCGCACTCCACTCTCTCTGATGGTGTTTCATTTACCCTCAGTCTCTCACTAAATTCTGTGCTGAAAGGTTCGAAAGCCATACAGCGATTTTGACGACAGTACAAATTTTCATATTCAAGGTTACGCAGAAGGCTATAACCGTCATGTTTTCTGACATTTTAAGGACACAAAAAGTGGATTTGCAGATAGCGCCGTTAAATCCATTACTAGATTTAAAGGATTATTTTTGCACAGTAAGACTTGAACAATTATAATCTTTCGTCCTCGCTGCAGTGGGCATAATTAAATGATTCTTAATAAATAATTCAACTCAGTTTTTATGTTGACCTAGAGTACAGATTTACCACCTCCGATTTTCAGCCTTTTTTAGTTGTGTTTGTTGCGGGGGAGGCTGGAATCCTCATTCAGCCAATGCAGCCCAACATATGAGTCATTGATGACTTTTTTTTTTCAGATTGTTTTCCTCCAACTACTTCCTTCTCATCTCAATTTTATTTTTTAGGCAGCACCCAGAGGAGTAGCCACAGTCACAGTTTACATCTCACACAAGGGATCCTGAGGTTGTCCTTTTCTCTTATTTTTTTTAGATACATTTTTGGGCATTTTTGCCTTTATTTGATAGTTGGCAGTGGAAATAGACAGGGAGCAAGAGAGAGGGATTACAAGCGACAAAGGTCCCAGGCGCCAGGATGGCCAGGTAGTCCTTTTCTGACCTGCTTTGTTGTATGTCACCCAGCGTGAAATGCGGGGCAGAGTGCATACTTTGGGTTCCAGAGCAATAACATCCTGTCTTGTATTCGGCTGGACCGGTGATGGTCGTGTCTGTGATCAGGGAAAACAATCTCCTCCATTACTTTTTCATCTGAAGTGTCTACAGGTGTCAGGCTTTGCCGTGTTCTGCAGAAGTCAGACACAGTAGTGCATACAACGGCAACAGAAATATGTTGCTCCCCCTGTTGGTCTGAGTAGTATAGCATCCAGTTTGATATAGGTTTGTTTTGAAATCTGCATGAGATGCTGGAACGATTTCAGGCAGTTCATTTTCAACACCAGCACTTCTATTAATGAGAGCAAGTCCCTCTGAGAAAAAGGGAAAGTGTGATTTTGTGGATGCCAAAACTTGTACTTTCTCAACTATGAATATATTTTTAATAGCTGTATTTTTCACCCTGTTTCCCTTGGCAAAGTAGAAGAGTGACTCAATATGTCTGTGTCATTTGGTCATGTGGGTGTTTTGGAATAGAATGCACCCATTCACACATATCTTGCACGTTACTTTTTCATCCATTCGACTGTGTTGTGCTAATGGTGAAAGCATATGCATCAATTAAAATGATGCTCACATTATAATAACCTTATGATAATGGTCCTCTGCATTTAAAAATGGATGCTGTTTTTCCTGAAATGTAAAATTAAGTCATTCTCGTCTATCTTTCATCTCTCTCTCTATATATAGAAATATAAATAAGCCATTTGCGCACAGTTTCACTATTTTGTATGTGTCAGTTGTCACCGGCAATTAAATTGCTCAAGGTATGATGTAAATCCCAGTCACTCAGGCAGCCACTGTATTGAATGATGATGCATCACATATCAACACTTTCCATAGAAACAAAAAGGACCTTATCTCTGTTCTGCAACATCCTGAATTCTGCCACGTTGTCCCTAAGCGTCCCATGTAGCTGTGCAATTTAACTGATGACAGTTGTATGTGAGCTCTGCATTGTTACATAATGATACACAAGCTCATTGCCTATCAAATTTTAGTTCTTGCATCGTACATTTTGATGATCACAAGAAATATTGCTACATATTCTGTCGGTAGCTGTTTTTGAATATGCGAAGGAGACACTTTGTAAAATTATTATGTAGCTTAGAGGAGTCAATATCGTGATGTCTGCAGAGACTTGGAATCAGCAGCAGGGCTCCAGCGGTACCGCAGTCCTCCTCACGCTGAACTGCAGCCATGGCCCCAACAACAGGCTCTCATGAGAAGTCCCTAGCACCCTCCCACACCTGCCAGGGACAGGCCTTCCTGCGGTTGCTTCTCCTCTTCCTCCTCCCACTGGCAGCAGGGCAGGCGGTAATTAATTTCCACAATTTAACTGGGAGGCAAAACGCTAGCGTCCTGGGACTGAGGCACGTGCCACCAGCCTACATTCTGGATTCAAGGGATTAGGATAATTAGCCCCCGGAAGAGTGGGCAGACAGATGGAGAGAGGAGATGGTGGCACCTCGTGGCCGGGGAGGCTGATCCCTCCTGTTCTTTCCTCCAGCTTACGGATGAAAATGAGGCTGTAAACAATACTTTTCCACCCAAGAAAGAGAGTAAAAAAATCTAGACACAAACAGATTGCCAAATGGTTTTGCCTCAGGATAATCCTGTCTTTTTTTTTTTTTTTTCTTAGCCTGTAGCTTTGGATAAATTTCAAACTGGATTCCGCTGCTGTGGATAACTTGCTTTGTTAACGTGTTGCAAACATACATTGGAAAGAATGTGTGTACATTTATGTGAGTTTGCTTGTGCATGTGTGTGTGTGTGTGTGTGTGCATGTGTGCGTGCTCATATGTACATAAGCGGGCCATGTTATTTCTCAGCCTGCTAATGTGTGAGAATGTTCGGCAGGGCGTTTTGACAGCAGTTCTGCTCTCTGCTCTGCCCAGCCTCCAGGATCCCTCAGTCACTTAATGAAAAAGAGAGTGGACTTGTTGCAAGTCGCCGATGCAGAAAACAGATTAACTCAGCTGGGCAGCACTAGCCCAATATACTGTACAGCAAAGGCATCACCTCAAGTGGTGGGCATTGAGGGGAGAGAGTACAAGAGGGATCAAGGAACGGGGGTGGGAAGTTGAGGCTGTGAATGTGTGGCAGTATAGATATTCCGGGCCGTCGCCTTTGGCTCCGAACTCTCCCTTAGCGTACTGTAGCTGCATCACTGAGGATATTAATGTTACAAGCCTCCCAACATGTGTATCCCTTAATGATTTCTAGCACTGGCTGACAGCTTTGGCCGTATCTTTCCTCCCTGGGTGTTTCTTTACTTTCACTCCCTCTTCTCATGAGAAGCGCAGGGAAAAATAAGTGACAGTTAGCTCCAGAGACTCCAGCGCAGTGGTGCACTATGTCTGAGGCTGGCATCTGACAGACCACAATAGGGGGCCTGCAATTGTGAATAGGCCTGACTAGGGTGGGGGGTTGGGAGTGAAGGAGTGGAGCCAGCGGTACAGAGAAGGCTTTTGACAGGTAGACAGCAGGTGTGAGTAAAAAGGATATGCCTGTTCCTGTGCAAAGTGGGTTGTATCACTCCAAGTGTTATTGATGTCATGGGGTTTTATAAATCTGTGGGCTGTTTGTAAACCAGTGGAATTCAGATGTGTGTGACTGCAGTGTGTGTGTTAAAGTCCTTTTCTGTTCCATTTGGATAAGGATACTGAGTCTTGCTGCTGCAATCTAATTTTCTTACTTCCAGTGATGTGCTTTGTAGATTACGAGTTGCACTTTTAAACTGTATGGGTTTGCTGTACAACAGTAATTGTAACAAGCTGGTGTACTAACTTTGTCTTTAAACTGTATTGGAAAAATCAGTGAATGAAAACTGCCTTTGAGGTCACTTCAATGAAGTGCTGCTGTTTCCATTCTGTAGACTCATTTAATTGGAGTTCACACTGGAGTTAACAGCCTCACATGAATTCATTTCTGCCCAACTTTCCTCTTGATCAAGTTGACCTTCAGTGTGTATTGAATTTGAAAGTAGCTACTTCAGTGTAAAATAGCATTATTGTTAATCCAGAAAATGTGATATTTATTGGATTAAAAAAAAAAAAAAAAAAAAAAAAAAAGACTTTTGCAGTAAGGATTAGGTTTTAACTCATCTCCAGTAAAGTCATTTCTAATGAATAAATTGCTCTTTGATTTGTACAACAATAATGAGCATGTAGTGAATTTACGCTCGCTTTTAGTGTGGACTAAATGCTGACTTCAGCATTTTGCTGTCTTTATTTTGTTCCGCAAGAATGCTCTCAAAGGCAAATGAAGTTTGCTGTTAGTATCTGATTTCATACAGTGAGTTCACAACTGGTGTTAAGGCTAAATGTGGGTCACCAGAAGGAGAGGTGTGGTCTTGCTGAGCAAGCTTAATTGCTTTGTATCTCTTTAGGTCTGTAGGGTAAGAAGGGAAAAGTGCGCTCTCTGTATACAGTAGGTTAAATTTAAATGAACTTAAAGGAAAATGTGGTAACAGTAGATTGTATCATTGCATCGGGGAAACACATGATAATTTAATATTCTCTGTAACCTACCAATCATAAATCTCTTCCAGGGAAATGAACAACATCTAGAGCACATGCATCATTTTCACATGCTCCAGTCTAAACTTAGCTGTTTTCATCTTTTGGGAAATATATGCCGACGAGTTCTTTATCTTAACAACAGCACCTGGCAGAAACAAAGATAAACCCTGTAGATTTTGCACAGCAGACCATAGCTTGAAAGAAGAATAATTATGTCCAAATTACCTGGTAAGCAATCATTTAATTCTCCTTGTCACATTGAATAAGGATTCATTTTGCAGGCAAATATTACATGATGAATTATTGAATAACCCATCTCCCAAGCCACATTAATCTTGAGGATTGATGGTGTGGATGTAACCTGTGATCGGAGTAACATATTTCATGAGTCATTGGTGGCGCCCTCCACATTCACAAGGGCATTTCCAAACCAGTGATGACTTGATCTCGGCTGACTGTCCCCATTTGAATCCAGGTTACATAAACAAACAGGGGACGTCAGTTCGGCAGTAGACCGAGTTATGATTGCATAGTCACTCAGCTTTTTAATTAAGTCTGTTAACAGGCTATGACAGTGCCTGAAACACTACACATCACATGTAATGAGTCATGAACCATTCCTTCCTGATTCCTCCAGACACCCAAAATGAGTTAGTGCGGTGTCCTTTAGATGTTGACAATGGAATGGAGCTTGCTTGATGTTTAGTATCTGGACTCAGTGGTGCAGAACAGTCATGCAGTGATACAACCTGATTTTCTGCCGTACCTCAGAAATTGTAACAGGATAGTATGGACAGGGTAGACTGGTACATGTTTAAGTTTCTTCAAACAGCTCAGTGCTTCAGGCCGTCTCAGCTTTGTATGCCAAAATAGGTCCTTGACACCATTCGCTCACCGGTTTCACAGTATCTCTGCTCTCAGGTTTCAAGGACTGCCGTTGGAGTGACTGTTACTAAACTAGTGCCATATGAAAGTCCTTAAGGAAGCAAGTGTATCACGGTTGTTTCTCCGCGTGCTAGTCTCTCCCCTCGCCACACTATTGGCTCTCTTTAGACCATGTGTCATGCCTGCTTTGGTCTCTTGATCCCACAAGCACCCTTGAGATTGGCCACACGGATTTAGTAGTTGGCCTCCTGGCAGATGGCCTTTATTATACTGTGTTGTTAGATTGGCAGAGGAAAACAATTGCACTTCTCTCTCTCTCAGTATTTTAGGCTCGGGCAAGCCCCTGCCAAATTCAAGGGTGTCCCTAATATACCCAGCAACGCAGCACCATGCACCTATCTCCAGCAGAATGATTCCCGCAGGGGGGCTACCTTGGAGGTTCCCATGGTGTCCACTCCGTGTACGTGTGTTTGTGTGCACGTGTGTTTGTGTGTGCACATGTATGTGTACATTTTTATGTGTGCCTGTCTAAACTCCTTCCGCCGCAGCACAGTGAGCCTGTCACTGAAGAGATGAGGTCTGTCCTATTCTGCTTAATCTTCGAAAATATCTTCGTTTAGCGCTCATTCCCATTCATCAAAATGCATTTTGTATGAACTGGGCATGCCGCAGCCTCCCTAGTTAAATAATGGAACAAAAACTTTGTTGGTTTGATGTGTAACAGCTGCTATAGCAAAGCTTGAGTGTGAGAAGGGAAAAAAATGGGATTAAAAACATGACCTCGATTTGACACCAAGCTATAGCAGTGTGGTGGCCAGCCAGAAATTGCAGAGTGTGCTGTTATTGTTGAAACCTTTAATAGTAAAACCCTCATAAGAAAAGCTCTTAGCAAGGTGGTTTCAGGGGGTAATGAACTTGTCAGCTTTGAGGCTTTAGAGTTTGTGGGCTTTGTCGTTTTTGTTATTATTCAATTCAGCACCTTGGTCGCTCTCTTCTCCCCCGACTGATTTCTCAAGTCTGCACTCGGCCGCTTGTTTTGCACCAGGAACACATTTTAGCTTCTCCCCTTGGACCCAAGGTATTGAATTGCCTCTCATTCAAAACAAATAATCTGCTCCCATAATGCTTCTACTGTGTATTCCCACAAATGCTAAGCAGCCAAAATGCCGTTATAGCAAGGGGATTTTCTGTTCTTTTTCAACAGCCCATCAATAGTATTAGGCCTGCCAGATAAAAGCATTGAGACTTGACTGCACAAGAAGGTGAGGTTAGTATGAGGTATGGATTCGCCTCAGTCTTTTTTCACTTCATTTGGGTTTTCTTGCCTCTTTCATTTGGAAGAGGAAAATGCCATAGGCTCAGGTAGCATATATTAGCCTGCAGTGGGTGGGTTGCAGTTTTTATTATACCATTGTATGGCCTTGGGTTACTTTGAAAGTGCAACCTAAATTCATGGACAGAGCATGTAGCAAATGATAATGTGTAATAACTGCCGGATAATATAACCTACACCTTAAGAACAAAATGGAATAAAATATTTCTCGAAATGGGCTGAAAATGTAATACACCTACTTAATACTATCACACTATGACATTATCTGGCGATTATTACTTCATAAGGAGTGCAACATACTGTATTTTTAACTGACGATGTACCGATAATATTGAATAATAGTGTAATAACTCCTAAGGATGTATTCAGGTGCACGATGGGAACTTTGGGAACATTGAGGAACGTTGGGAACAAATGGGGTTTTATTTCAAGCATACACAACAATTAACAACATTTACATTTACATTTTAGGCCTTTATCAGCATGGCTATCCAGGGCAACTTACAATGGATGTGATGTGTAAATGTATTGTGACTGCCCCTCACATTGCACAAAACCCTATGTGTCAAATAATGGCCTTCACAGTATAATTGAGAAACCCCCAATAACCTTTCGCTTCAATAATAGGAGCAACATCATTATCAGCAATGATGGACAGCCTTATGCAAGCAAGTAAGCAGCCAAACAGGGATAAGAAATATATTACACTACCAGGTTTCATAACATATTCAAGGACATTTTATTTCATAATGACAAATTGCATTATTCGGAAATTACAACAAAGGCAAAGCACACAGTGTGCTACACACTGCACATCTGGCCAATAAAACACGGGAACAGTTAAACTACTGAATGATCACCGTACATGTAGGCCACAGTTTTTTCTAAATAAAAATCATAGCATGCAATCACACCTATTAAAAGGTACACCATTCATTTTTCAAGAATTATAAGACAGAATATTTAAGGCTGCTGTCGTTGCTCTTTTATTTTATGCTTGCCTTACCTGATCGCCTTGGCTTACCTTTGCTGAATTGGAGTCGGGGTAATTCAAATTATTCATTAAGGAAGAAAATATCTGATGAGCAATAATATTCTCATATGGGTCATTTCATTTGAAGTCACCCTCTCCTCATAATAAATACTATATATACATATATATTCCACATGTTCCACTGTTCTGCAGTTTGCCTGGACAACAGCTTCTGTGCTGCTGACTGTAAGAAAATCATTACTCCAGGTCAGGTCACTTCAAGTGTTTCAAGTGAATGATCCGATCTGATGTAAAACCTGTGATGGATAAGAGATCCACAAGGCGCACACATGTTATGTGTTTTCTCAGCAGCAAAGCATTGGCTGATTGTCAGGACTCCACATGACGGGATTCATGTCCGTGTCAAGGATCAGAGAGAACAGAGGAGACAATTTATGCTGTGCAATAAGTGTGACCATCACTTGGAGGGGAAGGGTGGAGGAAGTGACACGAGGAAACAAGTTGTTGTAGTCATGGGAACATGTTTGTATGGCAAGAAGACGAGACTGTTGTTTAGATGCCCCCTCCCCCGCCTCTGACACCTTCTCTCGAGTCACCTCTAAATCACAAATTTTTCAAATCAAATGCCTCATGCAAATGTCTGTTTTTTATCTCCTCTCATCAAACGATTATCTGTTTTCTTGCCAGTTACGGTAGCAAGGACAAAGCCGCTGTTAGTGTGATTTGCAAAGTTAAAAGTGGAAGGAATGTTACAGTGTGACTCCGTGAGAGGGAAATTAATCACAAAATAATGCAGAGGTATGCTTTATCTCCTCAGGTTAAGAATTATGGGAAATTCAATAAAAAGAAAGAGAGGTTTGCTTTGGGGTTTTTTTAATGGTGAGACATCCTGACCTTGAACTGTGCTCTTCTACAGATTTTCTAAATAGGTCACACCAGGCTGTCTTGTCACATGAGATGCTTGGATACAAAGCTCTTGAGTTAATATTTTGGGAAGATGAGGTAATGATGAGGTGTCTTCAATTCTGGAAACAGAGCAGTAAAAGGTACAGGATAATTGTATTGAATTTTTAGGATGGGGGGTCCCTCAAGAATCCAAGGTAGGATTTTCAAAGTGGGACAATGTTATGTGATTAAAGTTGTTATATTTTGAATTACGCACTGTAAGCGGGCTTCCATTTATATGAAGTAGAGATAAATCAAGGGGATGCAGAAAGGCCTTTAAAAATACGGTGCAGCAACACAGTCAAGGACAGATGACTGGCTGACAATATGACATGTTTGGGTGTATTTAATAGGGGAAAACAAATAAAAAAGCTGAATTATTTTCCACACAGCGTTGCCCCAGGTCTTTATCAGCGACTGTGTAATGAAACACATACTTAATGGGTTTGTTTAAAGTGGCCTAATGGTGTTCTTGGTCTGTGTCCAAAGATACTCAGAAAGGCAATACAGGAATAATTTAGACATTTAACGTTGGACCGTATATTTTTGTCAAGGGCACTGATCTCATTAGCATTATTCCCTTATGCCACTGAGTGACATTTCTTCTGAGCTATGGCTTTGTTTCCCTCACACTTGTGTCTTTGATTCTGATTTCACTGAGCTCGGTGGTGCGAGGGAACTTGGCACTATGAACAAAGATCAGTGATGAGACTCGATGCACCTGTCAGAGTTGACCAGATCAGGTAATGAGGAAAGTCCCTCAGGATGTTAACGAAGCCATTAAGCACTCATGTGTGAAACTGCTAGGAAGCCAGCGTGTTAAATCGTAGCAGCCAAATTAAAATTCACTGCACATGGCACTGAAATGTAAATATCCTGCCTTTGCAAGGATGAGCTGGCCTCCTTCTCCGTGCTCTAATCGGCTTTGAAAAGACGGTGCAAAGTGCTTAGGAATAATGCTTGTGCTCTGTGATAAAACAGCCAGCTTTTATTATAAACCTACAATAGTCAAGCCATGTTTGAAAAAGAACTAAAATATAAGCCCTGCGCATATTGTTCTCCACACCGAGAATAAATGGCTCTCATTCAGGACGCAGCGTGTATACAACAATTTTCTCATAGAATGTCGCTGTCTTATCATCTTATTCTCTCACTATCTCCAAGAGAGCTATGATGCAAAGATTGTGTGGAAACTGTCAATTGTTAATAGTTTAACACATTGGTTTTGTAATAGAGATCAACAAGACTCCTTGTATTATGTGATCTAAAAAGACAGACCCACGTCAATAGTGACATCTTGAAATCACTGCAAATTGCCATGAGAAACTCCCCATATATGATTCATGAAACTTTCACACAATATGAACGCAACATTGGCCATGGAGAGCATATTCACAAGAGCAGTTCCGTGCAGGCTTCCAGTCAAATCAGTGCAGTTAAACATGCCGATTTATATAAAAAGTCATGAGGAAATACTTTTCAAAATGTTTACAGGGATTTGAGCCTGAGATCTTTCTAATTGGACCCAGTGAAAGCTTGAAGCTGATCATTAGGGCTATTTTTTTGGTTACAGTGGCAGTCCTTTGCTTTTGTTTGTATTAAAATGTGACTGATTTAACAGCAATGTATTCATATGAAAGTTCTAACTGTAGTATCTTCAAATTCCCATTACACAAATGTAGAATTTTATTCAATAGGCCATCAGTTAAAGTCCCTCGGCCGACTGGTCCTTCATATTCATTGCTCTATGTTGCTAATCCTTCTGAGTACTGTACATGGCTCTCTACATGCCTTGAGGGAATAATCTCCCTTCTCATACCACCAGAAAGTTAGAGAATGTGGATAAAAATGAGCGCCTAGGGCTTCAATTCAGATGTGTTGAGATTGGTCCTCTTCCAGAGGATCTGAACGCTCTTTCAGACAGTTAATTTCCATTTGAGTGCCTCCTGTCCCAGAAACTAGCCAGAGGTGTCCCAAATGATCTGACCTGCACCTCCCCCTCATTTGTCTACATTAACTTTGCATGTGTGGTCCCTCCAATAATAAGTGGGGCAGATTTATATTTAGCCCTGCCTGCAGTGACTTTGAAAAACAGGGTGACTCTTGTCTTCAGACCCTTCTCAACCTCTGTGCACAAGGCCCTCCTTCACTTCGGTACCATACATCTGGCTCAGTCGTGTTCTTAATTTCGATACTAATCTGGTTTATTGCAAATACTGAAATGTCTGTCGTCTTTGTTATCATCTGGGTTACAACCAAGTGCTTTCCTTGGTTTTTCTGTGTTGCAGTTTAACACTCAGTATAGTCTGTCCCAGATGTTTATTGCCTTTTACAAAAGTAAGACAAGAGATCATAAAAAAGATACTTACATCCTGCTTTTATTGCCCCTCTGGCAAAAGACACTAATTTCTGTGGGTGGGGGAAGATAATAGCACTGTCAAAGAGTTTTATAAAGGACTGAACCTAAACCCTTGTTCTAATTTTGTTGAGCATTAAAGCGAGCAGTTGTCAAAACTGCACGGTAATAAGCTGGCCTAAAATAAACAATGCCTTTCCATCTTAGTATGAACTTTGAAGCAGCTTCCAGGGGCTAAACACAAGCCTTGATATTAATTGCGCCTTTAGTTGTAAAATCAATGTCAATTACACCACACCAAGTTTTAGTGACCCGGAGTAGTTATCTAACCTTGTGATCTCTGTTTTAGAGCCTATATATCCAACTGTGGCATGTTAGCCCGCAGGATGAGTCTATCGGCCCGCAACAGGTTTGTGTCACTAAAATTAAAAGGTCCTCCCGAGTGCCAGTAATGAAAATTAAGCCCTGAAGCCCTCGATTGACCCGGCACACAGAATATGAACATAAAACTCTATGGTTCGGCCCTGAGGTGGAAAGCTATTACGCTCCATGTCCACGGCAGTCAGCCTTCGATGCTGCTGTTTCACTGACACTGGTCACATTCCATTGATGGTTCATGTAACATAATGAAAGAACAAAAACACTAATGACTAATGACTAGTTCTTGACAGAATATGTGCTTTTTTCTGTTTTATGAATGGACCAACACAATATCAGCCAACAATTTAAATAACATCTGCCATTTTTGCGTGCATTTTCACCTTAACTGACATTGGAATGGTGTACGCAGAGATTTAAATATTTAAGTCCTGAAGGAGAGATGTGCATTGTGTGGAAAAAAGTAATGTTTGGGAAGCGTGCTTTGTGCAGGACAGTGTGGCATGTTATCCTGCTGCAGTGGCAGCTGAGACGCTCAGAGAACTCACTCTCTTATGCTTGCTTGGCAGATTTAGCCCACTTGCTTGCACACTTAGATCCTTCCTTTGATGTCTCCTTCATCTCCCCCCTGCAATTTTTTTCATTATTCTCTCACACCATTTATGCATTGGCATGTGGTAAAATTGTGATATAGCAGTATGGCCTGCACAGTTAGTGGTCAGATTAGGGAAAGGAACTTAGCCATGTGATAGTGAGTGACAACCTGCAAGATCCAATTTGTTTCTTTGTGTCCAATTTTTCAGACCCATCTAAAACAACAAACCCAGATGTCCTATGAAGGCAATCTTTTGTATGGTGTCCACTTGATGTTTTGGCTTCTGCTGTACATTGTGAACACAAAGTGTTATTTTTTACATTTTGCTAGTGGGGTTAATGTTAAATATCTGGCAATTATTGTATAAAATGTTTCATGCTCCAAAGTGCCTTCTCCTTTCAAGGTCGGAAAAGCCCTCAGTTGTCAGTAATGCAGACTTAAAAGTGAACCACCACAAGGTCAGACAAGGTATGAGTCCAATTTGTTTCAGAGGTGTTGGGAGTTTTCACACATGCATGAATGCTACTGACAAGTAAGGCTGTATGGCAGAATTACAGGGTATCTGGTTGCGGAGGTGGTATCTTCCAGTCACAATATCACATTCCAGTAAGGGTAAAGAAGAGATTATTTTAAGTTAATTGCTCATTGATAATGTATTTAGTTAGACGTCATATCCCCGCTGGAAATATGGTTTAGTTATTTTCGAATACATAATGCTAAAAAAATATTGTCACATTTACCTCTATGCAGTACACAATTTTCTCTTATGTAAGTTCAGAGGCATTTTTATGCTCTTTGACAAGACAAAACAACAGTCAAGCCAGAATCTCCATACTGTTTTATAAAACCAGTGGAAGCGGGTGGCAGCCACAGCTCAGCTGGTGAGTAAGCTTGTTTGGGTTGCTAATTGACAAATGTTGCTGAGGATACCACATTATTGTATGTGTGACTATATTAGCATGGTCAAAAATATTGGAAATAGTGATCTTTAACTCCTTTGCGCACACACACACACACACACACACAGAGTATCTTAGGTACACCTTCCAAAGCTGTTGTTTACACACAGCGAGGAGCTTTTCTCCTGCCGCGTGCCACCTTTGTGTCCCACTGTGACAAAGTGCCAAGGCTGCGGGTCTGCATATCCTCTGCCACCATATGTGGACAAAGAAAGGTGGCAGTGGGTGAGGAGATAGATGGGGGTTGGGATGGTGATGGACACAGGTAGGCTGGCACAGCTTTGGGCCCCCATCCACCTGGCATTAGTTACCATTGTCTCTCACCCCCCTTTCTTGGCACAGCCTTTGATTGAACTGGCGGTGAGGTGAGGATTTGGCATAGCGAGGGTTTTACCTCAGTGATAACAATGGGCCGCAGGCAGGGGAGGTGGCTGTTTGTATCATGCATTGTGGAGGACGATTGTTTAATGGAGGTGCGCTGTGCATTGTGCAGTGTTTCTGGAAAGGGATATGTGGTTTGTAAAAGGGCATGTGTGTCCCGCTGCTCCGTTTGGCTAATCAACTGTGTGTCCTCGCTGGTTGTCCCAGAATTGTCCTCGTACAGCGTCCGGTGCCTCAGAGGGTAGTTTCTCTTGCTAAGGGCTTTATTGACATAGCCAACTTGTTATAGCGTGCAGAGAGAAAGATATAGCTATCTCTTCTGGTCTTCTTGGTAAAAAAAAAAAAAGAGAAAAAATAGGTAGGTATTTTCATTGCAAGCACGCCCCTAGACCCCTAATCATGACCGGGGTGCCCTGTACGGTGCAGAGCACAGGCTCCCGCCCTGACAGATTATCCGGTGTGAATGTTTGAGAATGATAATGAGATCAAAACACCTCACTAAGCTGGGAAGAGAGGGTGGAGACTGGAGAGAGAGAGAGGGAGCAAGGCAGAGAGAGTAAGAGCAAGCGGGAGAGGGTGAGCGATAGCTGCGATAAATTGCAGAAGCAGAACCACTTGAGCATAAAATTAGATTTTACAAATGTGTTGTTACCTGACAGTCCTCTGACAGAGGAGATATCACAACATTATAGGGCTGCATGAGTACTACTAATCGTATCAAATAAATAAGGATGCCTCTCAGCTGTGATAGAGCTCGATGGAGATTCAATGTGGACAGTGAGTTAGACAGAGAAATAACATAATTAAAACAACCTTTCTCATTATGGACTCAAACATTAGAAGCCCAAATTCAATTTATATGATAATATATTATGCTCTGTGAAAGCCTCACACATTACAACACATTTGTCTAAGCGTTGTTACACTTATAACATTGTCAGAGTGAGTGATGAGTTTAGATTTCACATTTTTGAAGGAATGACATATTATGCCAAGTTGGGAATGTGAGAGGTTAACCTGTTATGGATTATATTGCTGTCCTCGATTTGAGTTCTATTATTATTCTGTCGTCTCTCAAACCATAGGAACCTGTAATACGGTGGTTAGAAGTAGTTTGTAGTTCAGTATTACTGTGTAGTAATAGAAACAAACTACTAAACTGTAACAGAACACACTCAGTTATTATGTGTACACAGCCGAAGAAAAACGTATACAGTCATTTTAATTAATGGATTGATTTGAGGTCGAGCCTTTGAGGAAACACTGATTTGTCATGTTATTGGTGGCTACAATGGATAGTCAAATACATCATTAAGACAACAGCGAAGATTGAATGACTCAGTCTGAATGATGAATGGAAGCTCTAATTCAGTCGGCTTAGCAGAAAGACAGCAGCAGTGTGCGAGGGACAAGTCACTAAGAAAGCTCTATCTACAGTATGTGGCAAGAAGAAATATGTGTGTGTGTGTGTATGTGAACCCCCTGTGAATGTGTTGCGCTATGAATATATTAAAGGTTTTGTTCCCAAAGGTGATATATCTGCTTTGGAGGTAAAATATTTTACCTGAGGTGTATTGCTCGATATTTCAAATATACAGATGGTTATATCCATTAAAATCACTTCTATAATAATCCATTGTACGACTTTCATGTCTGCAATTTTGTAACAGTTGGTGTCAGTTTTTCAAATGGTAAATATTGCATTTAGAATGAAGTTATATATTGATTACACAATAACTTGTATTCACTTACTCAAACTTTAGGCCAGATGCCACTTTTGCAAACTGGCAGGGAACTGGATGCCACTTGATACTTCTGTTTTCGGCATATCCATAAAGTTGTTATGGCTGTATCGATATCATGTATCTTGATAACACTATCAAGCTTTACTATCAATTTATTACAAGGAAATATGAATTTGAGACCACCAAGGAAATGTGTTTATACTCAACTGTTTCCAAGGGACACTCAGAATCATACAAAACGTTCATTTCTTTTTCATTATTTAAGCAACAAATAAATTATCAAAACTGTTGTTACCAAGTTAACCCCTGTTAGGTAAAACCTCTCTTGGTGAAGTCTCAGTTAGACCGCATGTTTCACCCCAGTACTCTGGTGCAGTGTGTGGCTCAGTGATGAATTCAGTGTCCAGGTTATGAATAATCAAAGCAGCCCACACAGCCATCTCCTTACTGCCATCATGGTTCATGTTGCTAATAGGTCATTCGTCAGGGCTAATTTGCTTGGCTAATATTCCTATTTTAGTTTGGTGAGAAAATTAGCCCAGCAAATTAGTATCTAACTTGAATTAAATGAGAATTAAATGATACCAGATGTGAACTATTGGTATCATTTGAGATTACCAAATTACATTTATTTATCAGTTATTAGTAGGCTACAAGAGCCATAGTTACACAGTTACTAATGACAAATAGACAATATATGAGAGGTAATTGATGAAGAGGTAATTAATGATAGTTAATGAAGTAATGAATGATAATTAGAATGAAGGGAATTGATATTACTGTTAATTATTCTGATGAATATACCGCTAATATCACTTTATTATAGCAAGACTAGTTTGATAAAAAGTAGCTCAATACTATGACGACATTACAATTACATTACGTTACGATTACATACTCAGATGAACGGGTCACTAATTAAACATGATTACAATACAAGAAAACACAAATTATAAAATAAGTGTTGGCTAATATGTATGGAGATTGACATTATATGTTAATCATTTGTAATGGTCTAAAATAAGGCATTAATGAGAGCTTAATTATAATGTAATTACTCTTTAAAATGTAGCAGTTTTACCTTTAATACAACAAGAGTTAAACTTGTACATGTTAGCTACATGTGTTCGTCTAATGTTTGAATTTGGGCGATAATTAAACAAGAGAGAGACACTTTATCATCGCATGCAGTTAGTGGGCTATTCAGTAGAGTAATTAACCAGCAACATCAATTTCCTCTCATGCTAGTTATCATTGATTAACTGTAATGGATTACTGACCTGCTGTTTTCGCCAATATGGGTGGCACAATATGCATTATAACCGTAATATTGGTCTCGATGCTACAATATTGTATAACATAGAGTATAATTGCTGGTCCCTAGTGTTGTGTTGTAACCCATAATTATCAAGGAATACATTCTTCCTAAAATTGGTTGCTTTTCCAAACGTTCATGGAGGTTTGTGTGTGCTTTGTGCTGGTCATTGTTTGCTGCCATCATTGTGGAACTGAGTGCTTCTGCACATCCAGGGAGAGGGAAAGCTATTCACAGGGAGATTGGGAATCCTACCAGTGAAAAGAAAGTACAAAAGAGCAACACTCAGAAATGCAGTGGGCGAGGACACATGTATCCAAGAGCATAATGAGATACTTTCATTGTTTGGGCTTTGGCATCGGTTTGTCTGGCAGCAAGGAGTTTGTCTTAACAAGCTCAGTGTGTCGTACATTGGAGGGCAGGTTTTATTTGTTTATTTATTTATTTGTTTGTTTATTCATTTACTTTCCTATCTATTTGCTTATTTGTTTATTTATTTATTTATTAACTTTGGAAGCAAATCCAAATTGTAAGGATTTTTTGTCCCCCATTTGGTGAAACTGGGGGAGGGCTATGGATCAGGCTGTCAGTCCTTCAAACATGACATCATAGGTGATATCTCATCTCAGACTCCACTGGTCTGATGGGATGATGCACTGTGTTCCAGCATCTAAAAAATACACTGTTTGGCCTGATGGGGGCGCTATACTTTAAGGTCAAAGTTTCTAAATTGGAATGGCCCTAACACTGTTAAATCTGATTCACCCGAAAGTTGCTACACACATTTGGCTATCTTTAGAAATTACTCTTATTGACCTAATGAGGGCGCTATAATTAAAGGTCACAATTTCAAACTTTGAAAGGCCCTAACTGCTACACCACCAGTCTGATTTTGATGAAACTTGGAGGGATGATGCGTCTTGATACTGACTGGCCCAAGGTGTGGCTGCATCATTCACGGGGGTCGACATGTCTTAAATTGGACCTTGGTAAATCTCCTTGGAAAAGACTCAGCCTTAGCTATAAGCAGCATTAGTTATGTCCTGTCGAATGAAGTGCAGAGTATCAATATCTTATCAAATACCTTATGGTATATTTTGGCCATTTCTACAGTGAAAACTGTGCCAACAGAGCACAATGCAAACAAAATGTGTGAGATTTCAACTGAAGAGGGCCCCAATGAAACTCTTCGCCCTAGTTTGGAAAAAGTAGAATAATCTAGAAAGTAGAATGATATTCATTTTTTGTGAAGCTGTAGAAGTCAGTTATAACACTACAGGAGAGGCCAGATGCTCTCTTGGTAGAAAAATAACAATGCCATTGATTTTGCCTCTCTTCTCCAGAGATATCAATTCATACAAGAGCAATGGTGTTACAGTTTTCACCTACCAAAATGTGTGGATGCAAAAAAAAAAAAAAAGTGACCTTGCCACAAGCCAAACTTTTGGTGCAACCTGCTGTAGTGGAAGATTGTCTTAAGGTGAAACAAGTTTTTGGCATCTGGATAAAATAAGAATTTGTTTATTTAGCCTGTGGTTGCCTGAACCTGCAACCTGAAGGAAATGCCTTAAATTCTCAGCACAAAAAGGAACTAGGACAGTTGATGATATTCCAGACTTTCAACAGTATCATGACAGTAGTAACCACTGACTATTGGCAGTCAACAGACAACCCTCACCTCCCTATACAGGACAGGTCTTATGAGTCAGTTTTTAATCAGTCTTCAAATTCAACCAAATTCAGGTCAGTCAATCACCTCTCTGCTCTTTACCTGGGTGCTATCAAACTTAATCCCGCTGTGATAAAAAGCATTTTTCTACAAATCAAGTCTGTAATTAATGCAGTATGTAATTAATAAAAGGAAGCAAAAGTTGTACTATTGTGAAAATTAAACTTAGGTGTCAGGCTTCACCACTGATTTGGCTTGGGGTTTAGTTACCATTATTAAACCCCATTAAATACATTTTCACATCTTAACTGCGTTTTTTCACACAACTCCTGTGATCCTTGTCTCGTATGCAAATGAATTTTGATGATGTTGCATGACGGGAGAATGTTCTTCTAGGTTCTTCTTTAGGATCTATTAGTTTGCATGGACCGCTGTGATACAGACAGTGATGTATAATACATGGCGACATGGCTAACTCTTAATGGCATAAGACATGTCGTTTTATCATGAATTAGATTGTTATATACAGTAAGCAGTGCATTTATGTATGCGTGTATGCTGTAAACTATGTTTGCTAACAGTTCAGTTCTAAGCCAAGTAGTCAAACGTTACTGTTTTCTCCACAGAAGAGATTAAAGCAGCTGATCAACTAGGGATCCAGATGACATTCAAATGAACTAATATTTAAGCATGTGGGACCATCCTGATGCATGCAGTTGCTCAGAAAAAATATATCTATAATATGCTTCGTTTGGCATGGGAAAATGTAGAGCTATTAATGCTGTATTGTACTATATGTCCAAAACTTTGTTGCTGCTGCAGTCGTGGTTAGGTCTGTCTTGAAAAAAGCCTTAAAGAGTTAAAGGAAAATTTCTTGCAGATGTGTCAGTTGCTCTCTTCAATGTTACACAAACGTCACATCAGTAATCACTGTTTACACTGTGACATTTCACAGCCTGCAGTATTGGTATTGTTGTTGCGATACAATAATTTCTCTTTGTGCACGCAGGCTTTAAATGGGTAAGCTAATTCTGTGAAAAAGGGTAAAAGATATAATTAGATGAAGAACATAGAGAAGCTGGACATGGAAATCATGCTGAGTTGTGGTCAATGCCATTGGCAGTACACTCTGGCAGAAAACAGCATCATTCTGTTATAATCTTGCTTTGTTTAAGCAGAATGTCATCCTTTCAGAGCATTCACAGCATACTCTGAACACCGGTTAAGGAGTAGAGTAAATGCAGTAAATATTAAAAAAGAAGTATTTCCAGTGGTACCCAGATGATATTAACCTAACCAGCTAAACTAGCTTGCAGGCAGTCTGCTGCTGCACAACAGTGGTGGGGAGTTTCATGCTTGTGCGCCTGCCCGCGTTGTTTGCGGGTACAAGGCATGTGGGTCTTTCATGCTTCAGCGTGGATTTTTGCTCGGGCATGTACAGCTGCAATATGAAACCTCCGATTTTGACTGGGCGCAGCATGTCTCTTCTGTAGGCCCCGCAGACGCCCCCTGCACCCACAGCTTCTCTTTAACTATAAAATTCAGCCTAATTTTCATTCAGACCACAATTCACCAAAGCCTTTCACTAGCATGCAAGCCGAAGGGTTTATTATTTTATGCTTTATTAGCTTAACTAATAATGTTTTATTGAACCTTTTAATCCTCCCCTTGGTCACATTTGTCATTTGAACTGTTTTTAAAGCCCGCTGAATTTGTGCTTTGTTTGAATAGAACCTGTGAAATACTCTCTTCCTTTTTTACTTACTAACCAGGCAGTAGCCAAAACTGGTCCTGTTAGCTAAATTTATTGATTTCGCCAAGCTCCACAGTGTACGTCCCCTCCGACCGACCTGAGACCTGAGACTTTGTTTAACCACATTTACAAATGCGTATTGGGGCTTGGTAAGAAGTTAGCTTAACACCTATGTTGTAACTAGACATTGGCACCCATTATTATTTAGAGTAATACATTAAAAGATTGAAACCATTGAGACCTTTTCAGTAAGCTATGTCAGCAGTCTGTCTCTGTGCTTTGCTGCTTAGTTCAGCTAACACTAAAGCCCCGGGGGTAAAACCAGCGGTGCAGATTTTTAACTTTAGCTCTATAAAAATGGGGGAATGGGTTTGATTTAGCCACTGACACTGATCATCATTATTCTCTGACGTGTAATTACTGCAATTTAGAAAGATTACATATCCTGTACTCTGTTAGAAATCTATTGTGTGTGATTTTAAATGAAACCAAAGCATACCAAGCACAAGGATACATTCCAGCCCTGCATTTCCTATTGCTGTCTGTATTTTTAATGTTATCTTTATTTACCTTTATTTACCAAGGAGAAATAAAGGGTTTGACTTAGCTTACTTGGTATTTTTTCCAATGCCTTAGCCTACTTCATTCTACTTAATTTACACACAATAGCATAACAATAATAACATTCCAGTTTATCATACCATTGCTAGTTGTCCATGCTGTTTCTTACTCATATTGGTATCTATAGGCCTGCAAATTTGACCACAGCTTTACAGCACAAATTGCTTTGGGTGGTTTCGTTCAGCTTTTAACAGTTTAACTTTGACTTGAATGGTTGTCCTTTCTTCACACGAGGCTGTTTTTTTTATTTTTTTTTAATTGAGGGCAAACCACTGCGGCTTTTGAATGCAGCTAATCTACAAAGTTCTCACCGAGGGACAAATTATGAAAACAGCTGCAATTAGTGGCTGATTTTTACATTATGGTAGGACCTTAGAGACTAATTAAAGGCCTTTGTGTTATTGTCTATCGGAAACATGTTAATCTGAAGCCTATTGACTGAGGTTTGCAAGAACAAGTCTGAAATCTAAAGATGCATCGCATCTTGTACTAATCCATTGCAATAATGACATTCGGTTTAGTTTTCTAAATGGGAACTTGTAAATATGTTCCATATTATTGCATCCTCTACATCATTAGAGTCAAATTTATGTGATGCTAAAAAGAAGTGCTTATCCCTTATTTGATGGAGTTGAGTAATTCCTTGTACATTAAGCCGTGCTATTGTGCTTATGGCAGGATTCTGAAAAGGGCAAAGCAAATTATCCGCAGGATTTTCCTCCCAAGGAGCAGGTTTCCCCCTGTTTATTAAATTTGTTAAAGTGCTTCTGAGCAATGCACATTTTATCCTCTTAACAGTCAAATTACTATATACTCCAGCAATTACTTAATGTACTCTAATGAGATTTCCCCATGAAACGGAAGGATTCATTTATTTTAATGTGACGCGTTCCACCGGGCAGTTTATGCATCACGTCCCTTTGCAATCCAGGGAGGCTCTGAGTCATAAATAGTGAGATGAGCTTGGCTTCCAGAATTGCCACTCTGCCCACAGCAGCAGAGGTCTGTGATCCTGTGATCCGGTCACTGGGGGTCTGCTTGCTTGGGGCCCTCGGTGGGTCACAGGTGCTATTCCCAGACTCAGCTCTCTGAAACTGTGTGTGAAAGGACTAGTGAAATATTTATGGGCAGATCTATTGATTGGAACTAGTTACTTCCACCCTCATCCGCCACCACCACAACCACACAAACACAAACACACACACTGTGGAGCAAACTGGAGGGTAGGCAGTATATACGATGTATGGTAGTGCAAAATCATACGGGAGCCAAAAGCACAAACCCAAAATAACCCACAAATCGCTCTTGTCCTGTGAAAACCATGTAACTCCAATTTTGGTGATTTTCATGTTTTCACTTCAGTTGAAGGAGCACATTCTCCTCAGAGGGTTGAGAAAATTCTCCAACCTCTTGGGCTTATGAAACGAAAAGAAAATCCACAGGTCAAAAATGCATTGTGATCAAGCTAAAACTGTTTTTCTTAGTTTGTGAAAAGTTGACATTTTGGAGATACAGGGTTTTCACCTGACAGTGATGAAATATTTAAACAAATCTATCACAACACCAATCATAGCCTTACATACAAGTAAGCCTATCTGAAAATATAGTGGCGACCCTGGTGGATGTAATGGCACAGGGGCAGATCACAGAGTCTAGTGAGGAGCAGGGGCGAACTGAGGATACTTCGGCCACTAAGGTCAGAGCAGTGGATGAAAGATCGACATCCTGATCCCTCTGAGCCGTCAGACTGGCCTTCACCCACTGAAATAATGGACTCATTTCGTCAGATGATGTTTGAGGTTGGGCCCGTGAAATACACTGAGGGCCCATATCCCAGAGTAGAAAATAATTAAGCAACAGGTGATTTTCTAAAGCTTATACTGATTTTGTTTATTTTCCAAAAAGGATTGAGTTGAACTTGACTGATTAATGTACTCAAATAAAACAAACAAGGTGTATTGCTTTGCATGCAAAGTATTTGGAGGTGCGTAAGCATGTGGTAGAGCAGTGATTCTCAACCTTTTTCATATCAAGGACCCTAATTTAGTCCACATTAGGTCCACGGACCTCCATTTGATGAGATTTGGCATCTTGGACCCAAATACTTTTATTGTTAGATATGATTTTGTTCAGAATTCCATGACTATCTGTATTGTAGGTAGAGAGATAACAGTGAAACTATGATCAAAATAGTCATTCTGCTACATTCTCTAATTGCGTTATTCATCATTTGCCTGGAAGCCCTTCAAGGACCTCTGGTGGTCCCCGGACCGCACGTTGAGAACCATTGTCGTAGAGGATAAAATAATTAGCAGTCGAATGCACTTGACCGTCATCTCCAAAATGCTATAGAGGTGAAAAGAGCACACTGGAAATCACTTTTAACATGCATTAACATGGCAATACTAATTAACAGAAATGTATCTAGAGACACCTATTATGCTGACTGAGTATCTGGAAAAAGTGTCTCTCTCAGTACAGAGTGTGAGTTTCAAAAGGTTTTCTCTACAGCTCCAGTGATTGGCCACAGAGTTCAGCTCAAATACAGAGTTTGCCCAAAAGCGCCACTGCAAACGTAAAAGATTTCATGATGAAATTGACAGCAGGAACTGTTTTGATGAGCGAGCCTGTGAAGCCCAGTTTAAGCAAGCCGTATAGAATGTGATTGGTGAAACTATTGGCACTGAACCTTTTTTCAGAATTGAGATGCAGAGACATTTTGCTTTGTTATTGAAATGGATAATATGATGAGAGAGGAGTTGGACGAGTCTGTATTTCCATATGTCATCACATCAAGTGGTGTTTCTGGAAACAGCATTTAAGAAATTTACCCTTTAAGCTGTCTTATAAAGGGATGTGGCAAAGCTATAGAAAGATTTAACTTTATTCTGAAGAGAAAGCTTGACTATTTTTTTTCCCAAATTTCAAAATAGGTTTAGGAGTGTTCCTTACTATACCAATTACACACACACAAATAATACAGCATACACTCATTTAACACCAGATACAGAACACATGACAGTGACATAATATTGTCAAATATGAAACTTGCAGATGTCTAAATATATTCTGTGTGTTAAATGTGAAACAAAAAATGGTTGCGCTATTGTAGGTTAAGATGATTTGACTAACACAAATTATATTGTAACAATAAAATAAATAAAAAATGTAATAATAAATACTATCACCTTTCAAATAAAGTCTGTGAAGATGTGTTTATGCACGTGCACAATCTTGCAGAGGTAAGCACTGTGTGGTTGAGGGGCGCTAAATTGGATTTCACATACACCCCGATAAATTTGTTAGTGGTTGGTGCGCCCCGGCACACACACACACACACACACACACACACACACACACACACAGATACATGCATGTTCATACCCTGCAACTTGTTTGGATGGGTTTCAGAATATCTGGATAGTGTCAGTTTTCAATCCCAGTTAAGTATCCTGAATTGACTTGCAAATACTTTCGATTGTCTTAGCTTTATTGTGATTGTTCTATAGTATAATGTGGAAAACCCCACTCATCTGGCAAACAAAATTAAAAAAAATAAATAAATAAAAAAACACTATTTAGTGCAGCTCTGATACACACCACCACTACCGCCACCTCAAGCAACGCTCTCCATATTTTGATGTGCATATTGTCATATTTCCTAAGTTTTGAGCAGCAGTCGAGCCCGTCTGAAAATGGAAAAACACGAAAAAAGAATTACTTTCCTTTGAAATGTATGTAACTTGCTATGCTTACTGCCCAGAAGAGCGCCTGAATCCACTGAATCCAGTTATCTGCTCCACCAGTGTAGTATTCTGGTGAAATAAAAGGACATCTTAATGGAGAGACAAGAGCTTGAGATTGTCTGCTGCCCTGATGGAACAGACACACAGCCAGAAAGACACACACACAAACACACACACACACACACAGTCTCCTTAAATCCATTATGGCTTTAGACTTCAAAGCTGATATTGGTATTTACAGCATTCCCTGAAAATGGAGTGGGGTGCTCCATGTTTGCTGAGTAAATTTAATGCCTTGTGTAATGTACACAGCTTACTCCACTGCTACTCCTAAGTGCAAATGCCTCTCAGTGCTTTTCTTCTTTTGGTCGCACGTAGACTCGTGACTGTGTTTCTCTTTTTGCTTGTGATTATGTTTGAGACCAATTGTCATGGGTCTTACGTCTCTCTCTCTCTCTTTGTTTTCCAGGGGGGATTTTTGAGCAAACAGAAGGACCTGTTTCACTTGTTAGCGCGGAGGAGCTTGCCTTTAAATTTGCAGTCAATAACATTAACAGAAACAGGACTTTGTTGCCAAACACAACATTAACATACGACATACAGAGGATTAATATCTACGACAGTTTTGAGGCCTCAAGAAAAGGTGAGTGACTTGTTCTGTGTTTGTTCAAGGACTGTGATCATGCTATGGACGAATCTGGCCAGTGAATCAGGCCCGGAAAACAGAGTTTTCCGGGCCTAGAGTTCTTAGGAATTGTTATTGAATATACTGTGGCTGAAAAGGTAACAAGCTTTCTTCTCTTGCTCCTCTCTAGCTTGTGACCAGCTGTCTTTAGGTGTGGTGGCAATATTCGGGCCCTCACATAGCTCATCATCAAATGCTGTGCAGTCCATCTGCAATGCATTGGAAGTGCCGCACATCCAGGTGCGGTGGAAACACCACCCCATGGACAACAGGGACACCTTTTATGCCAATTTATACCCAGATTACTCCTCACTAAGCTATGCTATCCTGGACCTGGTGCAGTTCCTCAAATGGAAAACAGCCACCGTTGTATACGATGATAGCACAGGTGAACAGGCTTATTTTTTTGCTCTGTACAATCCTACTGTCATGATAGTGTATATTCGCAAATACAGTGTACATGTGCAATGCACTCTGTGTTCCCTATTGCATTCATAACAGTAAAAAATCCATTAAGAAATTTGTCAATATCAGACATCTTTCCCACCTTTCTCATTGTGGTTGTATTTTCTTGGTCGTGGCTGTATTAGTATCTGTGCTGTGTCTTTTCTTCAGGTCTTATTAGACTACAGGAGCTGATAATGGCCCCGTCCAGGTACAACATCAGGCTAAAGATCCGCCAGCTCCCTCTGGACTCGCAGGACACCAGACCTCTTCTCAAAGAAATGAAGAGAGGCCGGGAATTCCGTATTATCTTTGACTGCAGTCACCAAATGGCTGCTCAGATTCTCAAACAGGTGAGTGCGGGGCCTACATAGTATTACATAGAGCCTGTATACACACTGCATCATCCGTCCTACATCAGATCGTAGCATGACTGGACAAAGGCATGCGCTCCTCCTCCTCACAGCTGTCACTGACACCAGTTTAGTCATATCAGATCAGTTGTTACTGAAACCATAGGAGCAGGAGAACATCAAAAGTGCACCAGAGAACGCTTTACTGCTCAACATACCAGCTTGATATTGAAAGGTTGTGTTGCTGTGACATGCATAGTGCTTTGTTGTGCTGATACCTTCCAGAAAAGTCTGTAATGGTGTGTGGGAGTCTTTTTTTTTTTTTTTAATGAAAACGACTATAGCGTACAGCTTTCAGACACAATTGGGCCGTATTATATTACCTGTCCTTCACAGTCATTTGGATACGGAATAGTACATTCTAACAATCCAGGCGATCCTTCCAATATTAATATTGCAGAACATGAAGTACAATTTCTCAATGAAATGCCTTGTGATATTTGCTTAAAATGACTGTCTCGCTGAAGGCAGCATTTATACAGAATATTATCTACATTTTGGTTTGCAGGCAGCAATGACAATATTTATCAGCTACTAAACTATCCAAGATGACCTGCAGACCACCTCCACTTTATTACATCTTTACAACAGAGGTAAATTAAATGCTTGGAAGCATTTAATTTATACATATTGTGACTTTGACTACTACTGCAGGTGTACACTTATGAGGAGTTTAAACATGAAGCGTTGTTTGTTATAAAGTACTGAATTATACCCTTGGAAGACGTCTTTTGTACCCTATATTCGAACCTCAGTGTACCTTTTGATAGTCCCATGACTGCCTTTCTCCTTGTCTACAACCTGTCTGGTCCTGTCTTCAGTCTGACAAGCTCACCTGAACTCAACATCTCTCTGTCAGGTCTTATTCCCCTTCCACTTGGAGAGGAGAAAATGGGAAGCATATCCCAGGTGTCTTTTAAAAGCCCTGACTCCCTTTGCCTTTTGCTGTCTTGTCTGGATTATTTTTGTGTTTTTTTTTGTGTGACCCTGCCACTGGTGGAAGAAGGGACAGATGAAGGTTTGCTGAAATAAAGGTTGATAGATCAGAATAAAAATGCAAAAGTAAGATATACAGTATGTGTTCAGTGGAACTCCTTACGCCATGATGACAGAATTAGGTTGTAGTACGCTTTCAGTCTGCAACAGTGGAGCAGCTACTTTAATTAATGAATGCACCTGCTTACAATATGAAACATGACACAAGTTTCAATGTCATGTGTTTGTCTTGACGTCGAAAGATGGAGAAGCGGATTCGCCTTCACTTAAGCGCAGCGTCTTATTTACATAACCTTGGCTTCTCTTCACAACAGATGGTACAATTAAATGGGAAGCACAGCCACCCTGGGAATGCGGTGCCTTTGAATGTAGATTGAGTGAAACAAGTGGCAGTGATGGGGTGTTGGGATATGAGACAAAGATTACCACGCTCTTTTGATTGAAGGCTCCCTTCTCTCCTGGGAGAACGTCACATGACCCGAGCCATTGCACACCATTTAAATGCATAGAAAAGCATCGAGCGCTGTTGCTGTTCTTTATTTTTAGTACTGTGGACCACATATGGCGCTGAAATCCCAACAAGCGACGGCAGAAACTTTTCATGCTGTGTTAGTCAATACGCTCATTAAAACCTGGCTTTCTTTCTTCGCTGATAAAAGCTTGTTTCTGCATCTCTTTAGCATTATTTGTTCTGACTGCGTTGTTGATTCTAAAATGCCCTGACACGTCAAAATGACCCTTTTCTCTGTCTTGTCTCTATTCATCCACACCTTCCTTTTCCATCCTCTGTCTCTGCCCTTCCAGGCCCAGACCATGGGGATGATGACAGAGTATTACCACTATATCTTCACCACTCTGGTAATGTACCATGCTTGTTAATGCAAATAGAGTCTCGTTTGTTCTCATCTCCCCACCGCTTGAGTTTTTGATGAATGGCGGCTAATTGCCAATGGGGTTTGGATCCAGTCCATAATATCAATTTTGTTTGACAAGCTGGCAGCATAATGGAGTCTTCAGTATGCTGTAGTAAACACTCCTCTCCCTAGTAAAGTCAACAGAAGTCTTTGAGGTGGCAGCATAAAGACAACAGATTGAGATTCAATACTGAATGTCACTTACAAGTTTCCAAGATGACTATAATATTTTAAAATGAGGACTAACAATTCCTCAGTTCCTCTTTGAAAATTAACAGTAATTAAATTTTGGACAAGAAATCTATATTAGGTTTTTTTAACAAAGCCATTTATTCAGCGTAAGTTTTGACTATAATAAAATGTGGAGGTCGTCTGAAAAATACAAGTCAAGACGGATCTTAAGTACCAGTTGGGTCTCTCAGGTATATTGTTTGGCTTTGTGGCTATCAGTCCCAGCAGGACACTGTTCAAGGCGACTCTTGGCACAGATTCTGGCTATCTGGTGACAAACAGACGGAATGGGAATGAATACCATCATGGACTGTGCTGTTCCTTTTGCTCTCTGTTATTGTCTCTGTTTCTCTCTCTCCCTCTGTCTCTCTCTCTCTCTCTCTCCGGCTCTCTCCCTGTCTCGCTCTGGACTTGGGCAGCCTGTTATGATAATGCGATATGACATACAGGGCCAGGCATGATGTGTGTCATCTTTCACGCTTGACAGCATGGCAATGGCATTGTTCTGATGCACATCATGTCTGTGTAGCATGACCAATGCTTTAATAGGGAAACCCACAGTCCCTTTTTTATTGCCACATTGTACCAGCTTCCAAGCAGATGGTACAGAAAAAATGTACAATATTTACTTGAGCAGTAACTTTTAGAACTTTTCTCTGATATACTGTTTTGCTGCAGCGACAACATTTTTCCCATAAAGGCAGGCTATCTTTATGGAATCAAACAGATTGTAGGATCCATCTAAAGCTGCAATAGACTGTCACATTGATAGACACACCATTAAGAAGATTATACCTGGCGGCTTGATTTGATCCAAAATGATGAATACATGCATGGTATACATGGCAATACAATTTCCCCTCGATGGAATTCTCTGATGTCTGTGTTTTATCTTCTGAGGTGAGGGAAATGCTGACTTATTAGAGCGTGAAAAGGCAACAGCAGAGTGGTATGGGGTAATAACATCCTTGTCCTTTGAAATGAGTCTGTCATAGCTGCAGCCTTGCCACCCTACAGGGCTATCTCTAACAACCTAAGCTGAGAACTTTGTTATGTTTGCCACCTCCGTATCACTTCTGTATGCACTCAGAGGTGTGTGGTGTGCTGTCAGGGTACAGATTTCAGTGTATTGCACTTGTAGGATTATGTTAAGCTAATTCAGTTATGTATGTGTCCCTAAAAAAGTAGCACTGCAAAAAGTGAATTTATAATTGGAACATGTCCTAATGGAAATGAGGATGTCAGGAAAGATAAATTACACCATTTTACATGCAATTCTATCCCAATTACTTTGTATTCTTAACTTCAAAGCTAAGAAACTTGTATCCTGATCTAATTTACTGAGAATGTATGAATGTCTTTTAGAACAATAGTGATTTACTTTGATCTTTGTTGATAAAAGAGAGTACTGTACTTAGTAAACTCTGCAGAACCGCATGCTTGTAGGAAAAAAAGAGGAAAATTATTTCAGTAACTGGCGGCGACCGTTCTTTAGTGAGTGTCTTACACGCTCTCATTCCCCCAGCACTAACCCCACAGGGTGCTAATGAAATATCTATGTTCATCCAAATGTCTTTTTCAAGCCCCCTGGCCCATTCCGACACGACATGTGTCAACATGTGACTTCACACTTCAGCTAGAATGGCTGCCCCAGAAATTACAGCGGCTCAAATTGAATTGCTTTTTGCTAAGATGTTGCCAGGGGATTGCAACTGTTGCATTATTAATATGCTCCATCTGAACTGGTGTTTTTTTTTTTTTTTTAAGGTTACAAATATAATTTACTCAATTTCCCACGTAACAAAATTGCAGAAAAACTGAAGAAAGGTTCTTTCTGATCTTCCAGATGAACATGGTTATGTAAAATCAAAAACATATCACAAGCTTTTAATTTCTATCATTTATTTAGAATTTATTGATATCTAGGTATCACTTGTTCAAGATTGCTTTGACGGGCTTTTGTTTCAACTCTACCAAAACAATAACAAAATCTGTCAATTGTAAAAGGATTTGCCAGCAGAAAAGTGACTCCACCACCTGAGCCTTATGTCTCAGATTTTATTTATTACACAGACTCTGCTTCACACACCACACTTTATTCTCCTGTGTTCAAATTGTTCAAAGCTGTGAGTCCCTCCCTTCACTGTATTTGGCCATAATATAGTATCTCTTTAATCAGCTGCTGCATCCTTCTCTGAAAACAACGAGGCTCAATCCTGGCAGACTAATTGAAAGCCCATCCTTCATTATTGGTGTCTCTTAAAAGGACCTGATGGCCATCGACCTGGAGCCGTATCGCTTCTGTGGTGTCAACATGACCGGCTTCCGCATCCTGAACGTGGATAACCCCCAGGTTGCGTCCATTGTGGAGAAATGGTCCACGGAGAGGCAGATACCACCCAAACCAGACTCGGGCCTCCTGGAGGGCATCATGACGGTATGTTTCATTACTTCTGTTTTTGTCCCAAACCTTGAAAACCTTTCACTTGTCATGTCAGTATAAGGGCCTCTAACTGTATATAAAGGATTTCATTCCAAAAGGCTGTATGTCCATTTTGGAAAAGAAATGCTGCCTTAAATTCTTCAGTCAATATTTAAAAAACACAGATGCTTCTATCCTCAAAAAACTAAAAATTGTGCAAGAAAAATGTCTTGCAATGGCTTGTAACTTTGATAGTAATTCATAATGTACTTCATTTTTAAGCAATCATTGTATAAGAGTAAGTACCATGTTTTTTTCCCAACAGTGGATATCTAATTTTGGAATCAAAGTCGTCACTATATCCACTTTATTAGGTACTCCTCCCGGTTTACACAAACAGCTCACTCCTCCGCACTGTGAGTCACCTATAAATATAGCATAAGAATAAAGCATGTAGACAGAACTGAGAGGTTCAACTACAGTTTGACTAAATGTTGAATGGTCAAAATGCATGATTTAAGTGACTTTGAATTTAGCATGACCGTTGGTACGCACCACAGTGTCTAGAGTTTACGGAGTGGGTGAAGAACGTCTCGTTGATCAGAGAGGTCAGAGGAGAATGGCAAGGCTCGTTCAAACTAACCAGCGAGCAAGTATGCAGATAGCAGCTCAGTACAACAGTAGTGTGCAGAAGGGAATCTCAGAAAGGCACAACTCGTCAAACCATGAAGCAGCTGGGCTACAGCAGCAGAGGACTGTGCAGCGTTTCACTCCTGTCAGCTAAAAACAAGAAGATGAAGCTACAGTGGGCATTAGGATCGCCAAAACTGTCCAAAAAACGCAGCCTGGTCTGACGAATCCCAGGTTCTGTTGTAGGGTCAGAATTTGGCACGACAGCATGAATCCATGGAGCTATCCTGCATGGTGTCAACAGTATACAGGCCGCTGGTGGTGTAATGGTTTGGGGAATGTTTTCTTGGCGCACATTCCCTTGCCCTTTAGCACCAACTGAGCATTGATGAGCATACTTCCAGTGGGATAATGCACCGTCATCTCAAGATGGTTCCAGGAAAATGACAGTGACTTTGGTTTACTCCTTTGTTTACTCCAGTCCAGATCTCAGCCCAGTAGAGCTCCCTTGAGATGAGGTGGAACGAGATGCTCATACCATGAATACGCCACCGATAAATCTGCAGAAACTTTGTGAAACTATCAAGTCAGCACAAACAAAGATCCCTGTGGAAGGCTTTGAGCATTTTGTTGCACCCATGCCTCGAAGAATTCAGGCTGCTGTAGAGGCAAAAGAGTTTCTGTAGCTAGGTGTAGCTGATGAAATGGATACTGACTGTGTATTAGTACAGATGTTAATGATAAAACATATTGGAATATAGTTTATCCTGTGAGCAGCGCTGGCAGAAACTGGCAGTATTGCAAAAAGATCTCATTCTAGAAATCAAAATGATTAAGAAAATAATCCTGCGGGGCCCATTTTTGCCATAATGCTAGATAAGAATCACTTATTGGTAATGCAGGGCGGTCACATTACTAAATTTTGATCTCGTTTATTTAGCGTATTAAAGGGAGCTCATGCTTGAAACCCTTCATTAAAGCTTAAATCCAATAATGCAAATCCCATCCTTGATATGCCAAATAAAGAATAGATGTATTTTGGTTTGATGGTGCCCACACAGCACTCTCCCAAGTTTCATTATTCTGGAATAAAGCCTTTTAGAGAGAGCTTGATCCCTTCATGTGATATTAATTAAGCAATATTAATAGTAATATCATATAACTCAACTGAAAATTTGATTTCTGTATTTAAAATGCATCAAAAACCCCAAATGTGAGGGAATGACATTAATTACTAAGCTAACTATTTCTAGAAGATGATATATGAGAAAAAAAGAAGAATGAAAGGAATGTGTGGACAGTGTTTTCTTCTATCAGAATTCCATTGGATCTTGCCGTATCTGTGTGCAGATTTGGCGGATGGTGTCCCGACTGCTTATGTCTGTCCACGGCCATCAGCTGAAGTAATGTTCACCCCTTATTCCAGACAGATGCAGCTCTGACCTATGATGCGGTCCACATTGTGTCCGTCTCATACCAGCACGCTCCACAGATGACGGTGAACTCCCTGCAGTGCCACCGCCACAAACCCTGGAGATTTGGAGGGCGCTTCATGAGTTTCATCAAAGAGGTGATGGGACACCTTTGGCCTCATGTTGCTGTATGATTAAAGTGTTGTTTATATAGGAGCCTATCGATTGAGCGGTGAAAATGACAATACGAGTGGAGTGAGGACAGTGTAGTCATTTGGGACCGAGATATTTACCCTGCAAATCAATCATATCCACATACAAAGCAAACAAAGCCTTGATAGACACATCAAAGCAGTGTTGTTGTCATCTTTATAAATTCCCTGTATTCATAACCTATTTTCCGGATGGCACATACTGTAACCTTTTGAAAGCACAACTTGTGTAATCAGCTCTTATTTCATCCAACATGAGAGTGTGACAGTGCCTCAGAATAGACAAACCAGGCTGTGGAAAATGGCAGATTAGGGGTGTGCGGAGAGGCTGCTATTTGTATTTGTGTCTCGATTTGTTCAACTAACAAAATT